>NC_048226.1:39952285-40252285 GCF_002007445.2 Ailuropoda melanoleuca
TGCCTGGTGCACTGGGTGTTATACGCAACTAATGAATCATCGAACTTTACATCGGAAACCGGGGATGTACTGTGTGATGACTAACATAATATAATAAAAAAAAAAAATTAAAAATAAATAAATAAATAAATAAAATAAAAACCACTTTGCTGACTTATGAGGAGAAAAACGGCATCCAAAAAAAAAAAAAATTGCATCTTTCTATATCCTTAAAGTAGAAGAGATCTAAATGTAACAAAAATCAAAAAACCATAAAAGAATAAACCAACTAAGGTAATAATAGTGGCAAAGGAAAGAAGCATGTGAAACAGATATTAAAAAGGTAGAAACAGGGGCGCCTGGGTGGCACAGCGGTTAAGCGTCTGCCTTCGGCTCAGGGCGTGATCCCGGCGTTCTGGGATCGAGCCCCACGTCAGGCTCCTCTGCTATGAGCCTGCTTCTTCCTCTCACTCTCCCCCTGCTTGTGTTCCCTCTCTCGCTGGCTGTCTCTATCTCTGTCGAATAAATAATAATAAAATCTTTAAAAAAAAAAAAAGTAGAAACAAGAGGATTTTGCAAGGAATCAAAGATGCCTCCAAAACTTCCGACTTTGGGAGCATAAACAGAGCTATCCGCTGAGATAAAGAATAGAAGGAAAAACAGAACTTTGAGAGGGAGGAGAGAATGGGGAGAGTAGGCAGTTTTGGACTAGCTTATTTCAAGGCACTTGAGAAATATACAAGTGAATATATCTTGAACAGCACTGTCCGATAGAAATATAACACAGCCACATATGTAATTTCCTAGTAGCCACATTTAAAAAATAGAAACAGGTCAAAATAATGTTAATTATTTAACCCAATATATTAAAAAATTACCACTTCAACACATACTCAACATAATCATGAACTAGTTTACTTTCCTTTTTTACTTACTAAAGTCTTCAAAATCTAGTGTGTATTTTATAGTTAGAGTACATTGCAATTCAGACTAACCACATTTCAAGAGCTCAGTAGCAACATGTGGGGATGGGCTATTCTATTGGGCAGAGCAGATCTAGGAAGATAAGAGGGCTAGGGTAGACACACAGTTTTGGCAATCACCAGCATACAGAAAACAATTAAAGCCATGAGAACATGAAGCCCCAGAGAAGAGGGCAGGTCTTTATGATAAACTGAATTAGAGGGCTTTGAGTAGCTAGAGGACTGAATATAGTCATGAGCATCTGAAAATAAAAAGAGCTAATATTTATTTAAACTAAGTACCAGACATTAGGTAGTCTCTGAAATTTCTGTCTTAAAACCCCACAACAACCCCAAGAGGGAAATATTACTATTCCCACTTTACAGAAAAGGGAGACTTTGACTTAGAAAAGTAACTTCTTGCCTACAATTATGCCAAATGTAGCATGACTGAACTCCAAAATTCACTATTTAACCAGTATACTACCACATACTAGAAAAATAGGGAAGAGGATATCAAGAAGCTGGAAAATACCAAAGACAAACCTGAAGTACATTTTGAAATCAGAACAAGGTTCTAGTTATAACTTAACTACTTACTTTGCATCCATGGACATATTAACCTCTTAGGGCTTTAGTTTCCCTGCTTGCGAAATAAGGGTAATAAGTGTAATACCACCCACTTTATAGTGTTTAAGGATAAAATTAAATGAAAAAACATATAAAACACCTCATACAGCACATGGCACAGAGGGGTAGCTCAATATTGGTATTATGTGCATAGGCTGACTGCCCCACAATATTCAAGATTATTTCTGCTTTACTAGATTCAACTCTTTTCCAAAAATCCACTCTGATTTCAAACAGCTAAAGTTTGATGATTTAACTTTAATGTAATATATTTAAGAACATGTGGGTAGTTCCCAATATCTACAAATAGTTTAATTCTTACAAAACTGAAACATGAAGGCCCAGATTTAATATGTACTGTCTATAGATCCTTTGCAGGAACTTCTGATTTCCCTTGATTTGTCAATTCTATAGGACCAATTATTACTTTTTTTTTTTTTTTAAGAAGGCTCCATGCCCAATATGGGAGTTGAACTCATAACTCTGAGATCAAGAGTCACATGTTCTACCAACTGAGCAAGCCTGGCGCCCCCCCCCACCGCCCCTGCCACAGGACCAAAGTTCTTCATATCTAACCAAGCAACACACTAAGATCCCCAACTCTCCTACCTATATGACTATCTATCTGCTTCGGCTCAATGCATTTCAATACTCCAGTGCTCTCTCCCTAAAGCCAGTGTCTATTTGTAACAATAATCTGCCAGTCCTATGCTTGTTTTGTTGAACTAATCTGAAAATACAGACACAAGTTTAAATAAAGAAACACCTGTTATTTGCTGCCATCTTCAGCTATCAGAAATATCCACCTGATTAGCCAAGATTAAATAGTTAAAATAGAGATGGTTCAGGATCCAATGACTTAATAAATTTCTAAGAAGGCTACCAAATCAGAAAAAATACCATATTGAGGCTTTCTGTCCAACTTGTATGTGCTCGTGGCATCTACCTTTCCTTCTTAATGCTTATCACATATGCCAACCTTCCCAAACAAGTAGTAAGTTCAGGAATGCAAAGACCGTATCTGGTACATTCACCTATCGGCACCAAGCACAGTACCTGTAATATTTGTAAAATTAAAGATTAGTGAATGATCTTCTTCCTTACTCTTTTACCTCCTCCAAGTACTCTGTATTCCAAAATTACCTCACCCTCTTCCAACCCAATGAAAACTTCCACCTCCCCTCAATATAGCTGATCTCAAGTGGATATGAGAGAGAAAACGTTTTTTTAAGAGATGAAAATACCTCTAGAAGGAAGGCATTCCCATTTATTAAAAAGGACTTTCAAAATCCAAATGCACCTCCAAATGGTAGAATTTTAAGAAGCATAACCTGCTGAAACAAAAAAAATATTCAGCGCAGAACGGGTTCTTTGGGGTGTCTACTAATATTACTTAACCTTTCCTAGAACTGTCCCCAGCAACATTACCACTTCCTGCCATCCCAAACAGCCCTCAGTTGTGCTTTTCACAGGTTCCCCTCTTTTTCCCTCCCCTCAGATCCCAACAGCTTTCACAACAGCATATTTGAGACTGCTTTTAAAAATTAGGTTATTTCTAAATCAAAACAATGTTTGATTTGGGGTCTTGACTATATAAATCTTGAGTGTTCAAAAAAAAATCTACATCACATCTAATCTGTACAAAATTCACTGTAGGTTCTTATCAAATTATTTTAAAAGTTAAGGATATGAGTCCAAAGATGTTATTTTGGTCAAAAGACTAGCTTCCAAGGAGTAATTTTCCTGAAAACTTGTTCAACTTTAAAATTCGGCCTTATTTTTTAACCACATGCTTGATTTGTGAGAAATTTCTATTTCTATATGAGGTTTCATTCTCTGTTTTGCATCAGCATGGTCATCAGTTTCAGAGAGTTATACACCCCAGTCAATGTTCAGGAAGCTGGGTTTTTTGAGTGGGTGAGCATGAGGGAGGATTAAAGTAGAATTCTTAGAATCATCTCTCTACCACTGGGACTTTCCTGGAGTCTATCCACCTAGCTACTTCTTAGTTTTAGCATATACTGGTTAAGTAATTGTTGAAAGAATGATGTAACTTTTAAATAAGTGTGACAGAATAAGATCCTAGAAAATTATCAATATCATTATCTACAATAGAAAGATGCCTGAGAATGTGTACAATTTGCTAAGAAAAAAGAGAACGGATAAAACCCCACAGATAATCTCACCAATATTCCACTTTCACCACCAAAACAAATCTGTTCTATTTTTCCGCTTTTTACTATCATCTTTTAGCATTTTTATATTGTAGCAATCAATGATGATAATATACAATAACTAAATAAATCAACTCCTTACTACATAAATAAGTCATTTTTAGCCTACGATGACTGATCTAGAAGACAGCAAAAATAGGTGAAATTATTTCTCCAGTCACAAAGCAAAAATAGAAAAGGAACTTGGTTTCTGAATCTTCATCCAGGACTTGGTAAGCAGAATTACTCTGCCAGTTTTATTTTTTAAGTCAAAGAAAATATTTATTCTATAACTGCCTAATGTATAAACTAAGCACTACATTCAAATGAAAAGTGTTTTTTTAGGTTATGAATGAACAAAGTGATTAGGGTGATTATGAAACAGCAAAATGAAGCACATACACACACACACACACACACACACACACACACACACACACACACACACACAAATACTATGACTCATTAGGCCAGGAAAACGGTTAAGAGAAACTTTACACTGGGTGTAAGCTAATAGGATGATACAGTCATAACTTACCCTGTGAAATAATATACAAACTATTCATACTTGACTATATTAAGATAAAACATTTAAGGAGAAGTTCATTTTTAAAGGATATTAATTATTCCACCTAAAAAGAATAAAATGAGGTATTGAAAGGAAGAATTTGAGAATTTTTTAGGATTTGCTTTTATTTGAAAAGAATCACTGGTTCAAAATTAAAGAAACATCAATAGTTCTATCAAATTTGCTCTAATAAAATCACTTCAACTTGATCGTATTTTAAGGCACAAACTGCATCAAATCTGAAATTTTTATCAAAATTCAAAATTACGTCTTTATTTTAAACTGTCTTGACAAGAGTAATTGTACATTTTTTTTAAGTCCAATTGAATTCAAGGTATGAAAATTTACCAGGTTGATTTAAAAAAGTGAAATCAGGCCACCCGGTGGTTAATATTATGTACTGCATATATGAATATTTTATTTCCAAACCTGGACTGCAAACTAGCATCATCACGGTAAGACAAATTTGACTTCATTTGACCAGTATTAATAGCAATACTGAAAGAAATTCTACGTATCTACTAATCAAAATAATGACTGAACTTTTCTATTTTATTCCATTAGTGTGTATATTTTTAAATGAGCAAAGATGATTACAAAGGGGTTCAAAACAGGGTATATATTAAATCTAGAAGTTACCTTGCAGACCCTAAAATCCAAACCCCTAGATTAAAAGACTTAAAAACTGGAATATAGAGTTTACTGGCTTTTCTAAAACAATATTGCTAGTTAATGACAAAGCTAATTAAAAAATGAGTTCTCGGGGCGCCTGGTGGCACAGCGGTTAAGCGTCTGCCTTCGGCTCAGGGCGTGATCCCGGCGTTATGGGATCGAGCCCCACATCAGGCTCTTCTGCTATGAGCCCTGCTTCTTCCTCTCCCACTCCCCCTGCTTGTGTTCCCTCTCTCGCTGGCTGTCTCTAGCTCTGTCGAATAAATAAATAAAATCTTTAAAAAAAGAAAAAATGAGTTCTCATTTTCAGTATTCTTTGACCCATAACACTCATTTTGCTGGAAATAACACAGTAAAATTGCTTCCCATACATACACGTAACCCACTGAAAAACATTTTCCAATGCAAAAGCTGCTTTTACCTTTCTAGTTTAGTGCAGTCACCAGTCTCCAAGTGTAAATACCTGAATCTGTTACTTCTTAAATAGGTCTGCTAGCTTCCAAATGACTTTTAAATTTTATTTTTGAGGGTAGATCTAGCTTTTAAAAACTAAAATTAATTACTCAATACATAAATATGCTTAAAAATCAAATACATGTTAATAACATATACCAATTTTGGTATTGCCTGTAAATTATATCATTAAAACCCCCAGCAAGATCTAAAACTATTTAAAGTCACAACACTAAATGAGCCTTTTCCTTTATGTAAATCTAGATCAGAGATACTACAGCTATCTTAAACAAAAATCAAAAGAGCCAACATCCTCCAGTTGTTTCAACCTGAGGTAACATTTTTTTTTACTTTTTTTTCCATATCATACAGAAAAAAGTATATTACAGGATTTATGCCCAGAGTCTTATGCAAAACTTGTATGCAGCAAACTATAGTTTTCACTCAAATACTTAGTTGTATAGTAGAGATCTTAAATTGACTAAATTATTTCCTTTCTCAACTATAAATTAGATTCATATTTATTAAGACATTTAGCCAAGAGGCATGTGACCAGACTTTGCCCAATAATTTCTTTTTCAAAATATTTCACATTCTATTATCTTCTAAGATAAAAAAGACATATTTCATATACAAGAAATAAAATTTAGAGCATGAAGCACATTTTAAGTATGAAGACCCTAAGAAATACACCATTTAGAGAAGATAATTTCTCACCACATCCTCTACCTTTATACTCCCATAGGGAGCATAGCTTCACCCCACCGCATTTAAATACTCCGGCCTTATGACTTTTTAAATTATTCTATAATATACCTTAATTCATACACCTGACAAGGAACAAAAGTGAACAGTAAAATTAATGTTTAGATTTCAATGCTCACAGTATTGTGAATAAAAGAAAGTAACGTACACAGGCAAATTAGTCATTAAATCACTTCTCCTTTCTTAGTCTATTACTATGAAACATACCAAAACTATGAAATGAACAGACAAAATCAATTAGAAGACAAGGTTCTGACATTCAAGAATCTATATCTAACCATAACAAAATGATGATGGTAGCATTAGCTAAGACACTCTTTCAAATAAGATTAGCATCAGTACCGATAGGTAGATAATGCCACACAATGAATATAAACAAACTTCTGTTTTTGAGTTGACATAGTCACCTGTCACTTTGCTTAATGAAGTTATTTTATTTTAAAATTTTTGTATATTTAAAACTCCACAAGAAAAGACCTAAATCAGTACCTCAGTAATTATAATTATAGGAGCTTTTAATATCTATCTTTTCTGAAGATTAGGAAGTTAATTAGAGCAGTGATTCTCACCTGGGTGATTCTGCCCCCCTCAACCACATTTGGTAATGTCTGGAAACATTTGATTGTCACAACTGGGGGAAATGATGTTACTGTCATCTACTGGACAGAGGCCAGGGATGCTGTTGAACATACTACAAAGCACAGGGCAGCCCCCAATTACAAAGAATTATCTAATCCAATATATCAGTAGTGACAAGGTTGAAAACCCTGTTCCAGAGGTTTATGTGAGTGTATGTGTATATTTGTTCCACCTGAAGAGTTTACCTACACTGTAGATGCCACAAAACAAGTCTCAAAAGGACTTATGCTGATTTTTGCAAAAATACCTTACATACAGATGATTAATATTAAAGCAACAAATATTATGTGCAGTTATTGCCAATTTTTAACAGAAATCTGCAAAGAATGAATCCTAGTACTAAATTTCAACTTAGGAAATAACATCTCTAGTTAAGACTTTGAGGCTGTGAACCTAGATAAACAAAACCACTTGGAAATCCTGCCAAACAGCTTTTCAGGTTTATTTAATACTACTGACAAAAGACAACCTCGTTTTTTGTCATCTAAGTGGTTACTACGTACAATTTAGGTGTAGCTACTATAGTAACGTATAAATAAAAATTAGATGAGTAAATTCTTCCTAGCAAGTTTTCCAACAAAAATTATGCCCTACCTCTCTGGGCAACACTTAGTTACAGAGCGAAACACGGGCACTGAAAATATCAGTGAATCAAACAGTGTTTTAAGAACAAGCTACCGGTAGTAACAGTGTAACAACTTCCCAGCAGAAGATACTGAAAATATATAAAGCTGTGAACATGGGAATGGTAATTACAGAAAACATCAAAAAGGTCCTCTCTCCTCAGCTATTCCTCAAAGGGCTTTCCATACCTGTCAAGGTAGCAAAGGTGGCAGAGGGGCCCCAGAGCAGGTTTATCAGAGTTCCTACTTTAACTGATAGAATAATTCAGAAAAAAAAGAATCTCTCTGAACACTATTTTCAAGTCATCCGGGCTGCACATGAGCACTATTACGTGCGTAGGGTACTCCCTGAAAGCGCAGACTTACCTGGCAAGAAACTCCGACCAAGAAGTGGCCGTGAGAGACTGAAGTTTGGACGTGCGTTGTGGGGAGGATCAACTCCTGGGCATTTGTTACTCACTTTGTGCGCCTTAAACACAGTGGTCCCCCACTCTTCACACGTCACGGCTGCGATCGGGCCAGCCGGGCTGAAAAGGCTGTGCGGCAGCGGGAAGGAAAACCTCTACCCCAGCTGGGTAGGGCCTGATGGGGAAGCATTAGGAAAGCGAAAAGAATCTGAGCCGAGACAGTGCCAACAGGCCTGAGTGAAAGGGATGTCACCCACCTGCGCGACCTCTTCGCCATCCTTCAAGTACCGCATAGGCACGGGCTGGGCGGGGACGCAGTTCAGCCTCCTCCAGCCTCAAGCGAATGCCCCTTGTCCCCGACCCTCCAGCCGCTTCCCTCGCTCCCTCTCCGAGGCGACCGAGAGTGGAACGCACGTCCCCGGCAGGGCAGGACGGAGGGACGGACCACGACCCGCCCCCGGCCCGCAGCGCCGCTCCTAGCCTCGGCCCGGCCCGGCCAGGGATGCCCCCAACATGTCAGCAGGCGCGCTCCCGCACTCCGCCGGCCCCTCCCGCCGCCTCTCAGCCCCTACGCAGCTCAGCTCCGCGGCGGGCGCCGATCCCGGCGCCGATCCCCGCCCTCACCCCGCAGCGAGCAGCTCTGCAGGGCTCGCAGCCTCCTGCAGGGTTTTGTCCGCACCGCCGAATCTCGCGCCCAGCCTCCCTCAAGAGCCGCCGTTTGAATCTGCGCACGCGGCCCCGAACCTCATTGGCTGTAGCGGCCGCACGCGGGGGGACGGGGGCGGGGCGGGGAGAGCGCGCGCGACTGAGGGCGGGGCTGGGGAGCTGGAAGACGGGACTGGAACTCGCGGGAGTCGGGGAAGGAGCTGGGAGTCAGGGGGTTGGACCGCAGCGCGGGCTCGCGGGTCTTGCCTTGACAGGACCCGGAGCGCGCCGAGCGCCGCACCCAGCGGGGCCTGCTGGGAAAGTGAGTTCCGGCGCTCGCCTAGAGGCGGGTCCGGAAGCTGCGGCGCGAGTCCAAACTTCCCGGGGTTCGCGGACACGGTCCTTGGGGGTTGGGCGGCTTTGCCAAGGCACGTCCCTGCAGCCTCCTTTCGGCCACAGCTCCTCCGCGCCTAACTCCTCGTGTGTATCCCGCCTCATTAGTTAGGAGGCGCGGTCTTCCGACTTGAGACAAATCTAACCATAAAATTTGCGCGGCCGTTATTGTTTAAGCAAAAATGTAAGCTACTTTTTGCCCAGGCATCAGAGCTACTGGAGTAGCGAAGACTGTGGTAGGAAGCCGAATATCAAGAATGAGCAGGGGTGACAGGTGAAAAATGTTTTTAGCTGGAGTCGTGCTTGGCACAGAAAAAGGAAATAAGCCAAGTCTGCTTTCGGTCTTCGCCGTGCTTAATCCCTTAGCTCGCTCTACGGGAAATAATTGAACCCCGATCCAGGAGAACAGTGCAGGAAGACAGGGACAGACTAGCAATTTTGCCCAGATAAATAAGTATGGTAGTACAGAAGGTGACCTTCCTTCGCAGGAGAGACGGGAGGCGGGGAGAATTTGCACGGAAGGAACTTCCCAGCAGTTGTAACTACTCTAGAAGTTTCAAGTGTAAAACTAGGAACTGCTGGGCTCAAATAACATTAAAGTAGATTACAGTAACGATTAGAAATGGTAAGGGATCCAAATTTGCAAGGTAACATGCTCCACTGCATAGAGCACTAAGCCACATTTTAATGTAACAAACTTACATGTTGCTATTTTGAAATTTTACGCATCAGTTTTTGCAAATCAGAGATGCAGGTGCAAATGTGAATTGAAGAGGAGCTTGCATGCACTACTTTCAAAACTTAAAACGCCTTCTTATAGTTCCTTTTTCTCAAGATATGGGTTCTGGGAAGGTAAAACACCTTTTATATCACTCCTTATTGTGTTGCTCATTCACTTTTTTTTTTTTAACCTAATTGAGAAAGTAATGTCATTTGAAAACTGATTTTTTATTTACTCCTGGGTCACACATTGCTCACCTTATTTATATTCTAACAGGAAAAAGCAGAGTTTCTCCTATATATTCGGCTTCTTATACAGAATACTTTTTTAGAGCTTGAAGGCAGGTATTTTAGATTTTGACCGTAAACTAAATACCCCTCATTTTAGAGACAGAGAAAAACGTAATTCCTCAGAAAGGCCACATTGCAAATTCATTTAAATCACTCATTAAAAAAAATGCAATGAAAGTGGTTCACAGTCATTTGAATACACACTCGAATGTAATTGAGAGCTGGGCTTTTTTTTTAGTGAAAACTCTTTATTCAGAGTATTATAAAGAGCTTTCAAAACAACTATGAGGGGGGAAAAGCAATGAAAAAATGGGCAAAAGATTAGAGCAGATACTTCACCAGAAACGATAGACGAATGGCAAATAAGCCACATGAAAAGACGCTCCACATCATTGATCATTAGAGAAATGCAAATCAAAACCACAATGAGATACTACCACACAGCTATTAGGAGGGGGGGGGGGAAAGACTGACTATACAAGTGTTGGTAAAGGTGGAGATGCTGAGCAAATACAACTTTCATGCATTGCTGGTAGAAATGCAAATGGGACAGACACTTTGGAAAACAAATGTTTATAGTGGCTTTATTTGTAATCACCCAAAACTGAAAACACTCTAAGGGATGTTCTTCTCATTATCACACTTCTCAGTCCTCAAGAGTTGGTTTGGGATAGTTTGTTAAATCTTCTCAGGTTTTTCCACTGAGGTATAGGGGATTGAATACCAAGGGAAAGATGACTGGGGACAGGTGTTGGAAATTTCTTTAAAAACTATTTTAAAAACTCATGTAAAGTTTTCTTTCTGCTCCATGACAAATATATTTCTATTTTTAATTATAAAAATGATTTTTCAAATATTTTATTCAAAAAAAATTTTTTAAGTAATCTCTACACCCAATGTGGGGCACAAACTCACAACTCTGAGATCAAGAGTCGCATACTCTTCCAACTGAGCCAGCCAGGTATCCCTATAAAAATGATTTTAAAAGTATGTACTAATTTACTGTCTTACTCCAAATCTGTAAATAAATTGTTTCATTATTATTAAATAAATGAGCAGTAAATTGCACCATGCTCATTGTTCCCTTGGCTGTATCAACTTATTCTCCCACAAAGGCCAAATACTCCCAAGGGTTGCTTATGTTGTTTGAAAAGCTTTTGCTGGCTTTATATAGTACCTGAGAGACTATACTTTTAATAGAGCTGTTATCTATCATTCCCATAGATTTTTATCTGTTCTATTTATTGCTAGAATCCCAATCCCTGGAATAGTAATACATCAATATGCTCAAATACAATCACTATATAATGAATAAACAGAGGCAAATAATAAGCACATAAATAAATATGTTCACAAAAAGTATAAGTTAGGGGCGCCTGGGTGGCTCAATCAGTTGGGCGTCTGCCTTCGGTTCGGGTCATGATCCCAGGGTCCTGGGATTGAGGCCCCTCACCCTCTCTCTCTCTTTGTAGGGAGCCTGCTTCTCCCTCTCCCTCTGCCTGCAGCTCCTCCTGCTTGTGCTCAGTCTCTCTCTCTCTCTGTCAAATAAATAAATAAATAATCTTTTTTAAAAAGTGTAAATTAAATTTGAAATACCATTTTATGACTACTATGGTCGCAAAAGATTTCCAAATTCTGTCAACAAAGTTTGAATAATTCCTTGATGTTAGTACTGAAACTGGTATAATCCTTTTGGAAAGCAAAACTAAGCAAATCCATAAAGATGTTCATAGCCTCTGACAGACATTTTATCTTAATATACTATAATTCAGGGCACCTGGGTGGCACAGTCGTTTGAGTTTCCGATTCTTGGTTTTGGCTTGGGTCATGATCTCGGGGTCCTGGGATGGAGTCCCGTATTGTGCTCCCTGCTCAGCGGGGCATCTGCTTCTCCCTGTCCCTTTGCCCCTCCCTTCCCATTTGTGCTCATGCTCTCTCTCAAATAAATAAATAAAATCCTTTAAAAAATAAAATAAAAATTTAAAAATGAGCTGGAAATAGAAAGAAATCGTATATATATATATATATATATATATATAACTTGCCCCAGTATTGGTAATGCTAAATAAGTATGCTTTGGCAGAAATTATGAAACCATATATTATGTGCTCAATCTAAGAACAAAAACCAGGTTTAGAATTATATCTTGGATACATAAATATCTGTTTCAACCTCTCCCCAGCACCAATATATTTTGGTAATCTCTACATTTAGGATACTATTTTAAGTTTGTTGGAAATTATAAATAGAAATCATACTGTCATAAGCAGCTATAGAATTCTTAGTTTGGCTTTTAAATGTAAAAATGAGTGGTTGATCTGCAAGGAAAAAAAACTGTAAGAGAAAATAATGTTTTAAAGTGTCCCTATTTCAGGAGGTGGGTGGGGGGATGGGGATTAAGGAGTGCACTTGTGATGAGCACCAGGTGCTGTATGGAGATGTTGAATCACTGTATTATACACCTGAAACTGTATTACACTGTATGTCGACTAACTGGAATTTAAATAAAAACTTCAAAAAAAAAATAAAGTGTCCCTATTTCAAACCAATATTCTTTGCTCTACTGTTTTGTAGTAGATAGAATGGCCCACCCCAAAGATATGCATGTCCTAGTTCCCGAACCTATGAATATAATACCTTAATGGCAAAAGGGACTTTGCAGTTGTGATTAAATTAAGGATCTTGACATGGGGATATGAGTTTGGATTATCCAGGAGGACTAAATGTAATCACAAAGTTCCTTAAGAATGGGAAAGGGTAGCTGACAGATCTGGAGATGCTGTATTGTTAGCTTTGAAAATGGAGAAAGGGGTCATGATACAAGGAATGCAGGTGGCCTCTAGAAGCTTTTAAATAAATCAAGAAAATGGATTCTCCTCCCAGATTTTAGGTCAGGGAGATTCTCTTTGAACTTCTGACTTCCAGAAGTTTAGGATGTTAAGTTTGAATTGTTTTAAGTCAGAGTTTGCGGTAATTTGTTATAGCAACAATAGGAAACTACACCTTTTCTGAAATTTTCAACATTTTTGGCCTGTGATGATGAAAATAGTGCTTTCTCTTCAAAAGGTGATCTTTTATAGAGAGTTTAAATTTTAGCACTCATTTACAACGAATGAGCTTACTAGCTGAGAGTTCAAAATGAAGGATGGGAACTCCAGATTAAGAGAGAGGGTACTCAGGGCATTAAACAAGAGAAATAATTTACCAGAATACCACAAAATCCTTAAAGCAGGACTTGCTCATCTGTGGGAAACATGTCGTGTGCCAAGATATGAAGGTATGTGCTTTCTAATTCTAAGCTTTCTACCTCTACTTTCAATTTTATCACCTTCCACATTATCAGGGATAATATCTTGTCTCCCCCCCCCCCACCAGCCTCCCCTTCTCTCCTGGCCTAGTACATCCAGGCACTCCCAAAGGAAACAATGAATTGCAAGATTTTAGGGGAATTTGTGGTTATTGAAGGTCATTACTGGCATTTAGAGTGCCAGTTCTAGGAACAGAAGACTCTTGTAATGTTTGAAACAGTCCTGCACAAGGAAGAATTATCCTGAGTTTCATTCAACATTCAACCAGACAGTAATGTGAAAAAACTGATATTTAAGCCTAGAATCAACTTTTTTTTTTTTTTTTACTTATAAACACAAGTGTACAAGTGTTGGGATTCTTTTTTGCAGTTTTTAAAACACACTATTTCCAGTCCGCCTGGGTGGCTCAATCAGTTAAGCGTCTGCGTTGGGCTCAGGGCATGATCCCAGAGTCCTGGGATTGAGCTCCGCATCAAGCCCCAGCAACGGGCTTCCTGTTTGGTGGGAAGTCGGCTTCTCCCTCTACCCTTCCCCCATGCTTGTGATCTCTCTCTCCCTCCCTCTCAAATAAGTAATAAAATCTTTTAAAAATATACACTATCTCCAGAGAGATAGTATGTAAACCAGGGGAAGATTGTATTTTATTTTGTTCAGACTTAACCAAGAGTTGTTTCCCCATTTTAGAAAATCACATCACTGAGGGTAACTCAGCTCAAGATTTTAAGACAGAAATATAACCCACTATTATTGTGTTTCTAGCTATGGAGTTCATAGTGATTCCACATATATATCAGTTGGATTTGTTTGCCTGATGGGCTTTATTATAAATCTCTGTTTCTCCTCCATATTATAGGGAGAGCATTAAATTGATTTTTTAAAAATTTGTAAGTTATCTATGAATATCACTTCAGTAGGGTATAGGGAGTAGAATATATTGTTATAAAAAGAGGACACTGGCCCCAGTAGGTTTGAAAATATTGATCTAAATATATTCATCCCTCCCTCCCCCCTATTACCCTGTATCTATCTTCCCTTCTTTCCTTTCAGCTAAACTTCAAAGGTGTCGACTTCACGACCCCATCTGTCTTCAGTCCCTCATAATCTAACCTTTACCATCACCATCCATTGAAATTTGTAGCTGCAAAATTGTGGCTGTTAAATCCAATGGACACTTGAAAAAAGAAATTCATTTTACCTGAACTTTCTACAGCATTTGACTTTATTACTTCCTTTTATTTGAAACTTTCATCCCTTGTCTTCTGTGACCTCACCTCCATAATTTCCATACCTCAAAGTATTTTGGAAGTCTCTGTTCTTCTGCCAGCTCCTTAAACGTTGGCATTCTCCCAAATCGCATGTAGCTGTCTTCTCACTGTACACTCTCTTCCTAGACCATCTCATCCACTTCTATGATTTCAGTCACATCCTAGGATTCACAGATCTTCACTTGCAACCCCAGTCCCTCTCCTGAATTCCATCTCTCTCCCAAAATTCAACATGCCACCAAATGGAATTCACTCCCTTTGTACCAATCTGTAATGACTCCTGTATCCTATTGCAAATTAGCAGCACCACCATCCAGCCTCTCAACTCATAACCTGAGAGTCTGGATTGGCCTTTTTACTGTCTCTCCAACATCTTCTCCTTGACATCCCCACTGCCAGTGGGCCAGTTCAGGCTCTCATCTCTCACCAATTACAGCAAGTCTCTTAACTGATCTCTCATCCTCTAGTCTTATCCAATCCACTCTATCCTCCACTTGGCCACCTGGAGGATCTTTTAAAACACGAATATGTTTAAATTATATCTGCCTTGGGAAAGTTCCAACTTCTAATTGGAGTCTCAGAACACCCTCCTCATTTTGACATTTGGGATCACCTCACCTGTTTTCAAACTATAGATTACTTTTAAAGCAATTATGGCTACAGGCTGTATTTTGAATGCCATAAACCTTAACAACATAACAGTAATAGTATAGCTAATAAAAGTTCGGAAGCAAAATGGGAGGATAAGGGATATTAGTGTAGAAATGGTCATTTCTTCATTTTACATACTAGAAAGTTGAGGTAATGTCTAAAACTGATGGCTCAATAAACAGGCTTAAGTATGTTATATGACGTTAGAAAGATGATCTAAAGATAGCAAAGGCACTCATCTTTCATTAATGGAGGAATAAAATACTGTCTAAAGTTGATAAACTAAGAGATTAGACCTGTTAGGGAGGTAACCACCAAAATAGAAATAGTTGATTTAGCAATTGAGGTGGAGGAACTAGCTGTCTTTCTATATAGTTTTGAATTTTTTTTTAACCAAGTACATTCATTGCTTTGAGAATAACTTTTTAAAAAGAAAAAGAAATAAGGCCCATTTCAATGAAAACTTTTATAGGTTACTTCTTTTTCAGCTATTGATTTTTTTAATCACTTCACTGTATGAAAAATAAATTTAATAACATTGTAAAGTTTATTATACTAAAGGGAAAGCCAAATCACTTGCCATGAGAAAGATCACAAAATGAAATAATCTTGAGATGCAATATTTAAGCACAACTTTGTACGTTGGTACAAGTCACTTAGGTAGTACTACTGCTAAATGGAAACAGGAGATGACAAATATCAGGATAGAGCCATGAGAAGCTAAAGATAGAAATGGAACTAATCTTCCTATAATCTTGGTAACAGTGAAATAAAGTAAATAATTGAGGGTTTCTAGCTCCTAATTTGATTCTCACTTTACTATTTTGCTAAAATTTTTGTCATACATCTATGCATCTAATTTATACTGGTCATATTCAGTAGAAGATATGCCTTTTAGTTTCAAAGGATAAGCTCATATTCTGAAGATGGCTTTATGCACTGAATTTAGAATCTCATTCTTTTAGTTTGCCTTTCTTTAGCAATCCTATTTGCACAAGCTTTCTCAAACTTTGTCATCCCTATCCATTCAACTGGATCACCACCCTTTTACAGGAAAGATTTGGGGTCTAAAGTGTGGCAGATATAAGCATCGCACTTAATTTTGCTTGATGGACCTAAGATTTTTTGGTAGTATGTAATCTCACAAATTTGATTTTAAACATCATAGTAATTCTTTAGGTCTTGGCTCGTAACATCACCTCTTGGGAAGCCTTCTCTAAGCCACTAGCAAGTCAGATTAGTTCCTCCTGTAGTGTGACTCCCACCACCCAGTATTCCCCCTATATTTGCACTTGCTTGTTAAAGTGACTCTCTTGTTCACTACAAATATAATGGCAGATAGTATGTCTTTCTTGCCATTTTATTATTCCTCATTTGTAGCAAAGTACCTGGCACATGATAGATTTCATAGAAATGTTTTCTAGATGAGTACAAGCAGCCCATGAACTGTCCTTTGAGAAATAACACCTTTGGAGAGACTTCCCACTAAAGCAACAGACCTGCCTAGTAAAACAATCATTCCAGGTTCTAGAAAGGAGGGAGTTGGACTTTTATCTAACCAATGATTCTTAAATTTACACAGATCAATCATCTAAGAAATTCTGAAATCCTTTGTTAAATCGCCTCCAAATTTGGAGGAAGAAAACAAACCCAAGGAGGGAAGAACTTGGGGTAAAGGATTGGGGTTCAGGTAGGGAACTTGTAGGAAGTGAAATTAAAGCGTAGCACACATTGAAATCATTTCAAAGCAGATTGGTGTACCTGAAAACAAGCTAGATTTAACAATAGATGTTTATAAAGACTTATGTGACCACCAAATTTTGCTCCTTTGCTAAATTACAAATGTAGCACTCAGGTTAAGAACTGAGGCTATGGAGTCATAAATATCTAGGTTTAAATTCAGCTCTACCACCTATCAAGTCCAGGATTTGGGTAAATCACCAACCAACCTGAGCCTGTTTCCTGAAAGATGAAAACAATGATGTTACCCAACCACAAAGAATTGTTTTGAGGGTTAAACTCATTATTCCATGTTGTGTTTCGCCTACTGTCTGGATATAAAGAAATGATCACTACATGATAGTTATTATGAATGTGTTTGTTAGTCCTCATTATTGGGATGTAGCTCTAAAAGCTACATGGAATTTGTCTCATCTAGAACTGTTTCCCCAGTTCCTAGAACAGGGGATGTGTTGAATTTTGGGAGAGGGTTTTTTTTTTTTCAGGAGAGGAGCTGGGGTTACAAGTGAAGATCTGCGAATCCTAGGATGAACTAAATCAACATTATACTTGAATCATTCATTCATTAAATCTGTTTGCTAGGCACTGATCAAAAGCCAAGCTTCTGTTCTATGTAGTATGACAAATGGACCAAAGACAGGTTTAGTTCCAACAAGGAAAGAGTACAAGTTTGAAGAGCCTGTAAGTTTTTCACCTCAATGTACCATATATAGTTTAGAAAATCAATTAAAGACTTCGATTTTTCTGTATACATTTTTAATGATTAGAAACAATCAACTATGCAGTCATAATTGCAGTTACTGGGGTCTAAAAAAGCCAGTCAATAAAAATAAAATCCATACTGAACTGTCTTAAGTAGAATGTTTATCTTATTTTATTCACTGAAGTTTTTGAGAGTTCCAAACTATATGGTATGTGACCAGTGGGACACATGTACAAGACCTCAAGTCCAATTTTGGGACAAGTGTAGCTAGCCAAAGCATAAAGCAAAGCTAATTATGTTTCGTTTACTTGGAGCCCACACCAATGTCATTTGTCCCATCAGCACTATGCAAACAATAAGTGTGCCCATGATGACATGATTAGCAGAACAAGGGGGTAACAACTAAAGAACCAAAAGGTTATAGTAGAAACAGACGCCTTGAAAGGCTCTATGACTTGCCTTAGGTCACAGAACAAGTTAGTCACAGAGCACAGACGTCAGTTCTCCAGATTTACAGTATTGCATGTGGTCATAAAAGCTCTTGCATAAATATTTGAACATTGTTTTTAGCTCATTGGTTACATATCACAAATAAAGTGGGTTTTAACCTAATAAAACAAATTATTTAAATAATGTGTGCCCTATATATGATGATTTATCTGTTTTAATGTCAACTGAACTCTACTGAATTATTTTTATATGTAAATAATAGTAATAGTAAACATTTAAGTGTTTACTGTATGTCAGGCACTGTTCTAATCACTGAATACTAACTCATTTAATCCTCACAACAAACCCAGGAGTAGATGTCCTCATCATCCTACTAGAGAAGAAACTGAAGCACAGACAGATCATACAGTAAGCAGTGTGCCAAGACTCAGTTCTTGGAGTCTAGTGTCTGAGGCTCTGCTCTAAGTTAAGTCTACTCTAACAGAATGGATATTAAGCATATGTATTAAAACTTAAAAGTTAGTGTAAGTCATGTTGATTGCTAAGCCATAGAAATGTTAAATTATTACTATTTTCTGTATTTCCCTTCATCCCATTATCTCTAACCAGTATTTTTGAAAAACCAGCACAAAACTAAGTTCTCTATTAGAACATGTCTGTTTTGTCTTTAAATATTCAGTAAGCATTACATAACCCAATTATGTAAAATGTCTAAAGGAATTTTACTTATTCTTTTCTAATTGAGTCCATTTCATTTACACTGAGACCACAGTAAAGGGGAGACATTCCTGTTGCTATATGATGTCCCACTAAAGGAAGTTTAAAAAAGACCTTTATTACATTAAGAATTCCTTTATAAAACTAAACTATATTTTCATGCATTATATTATTAAAGTATAATTCCAGAAAACTCAAGAATAAAAGTTATTTTAAAAAGCTAATGTGGAGAAGTCGAGGGGAAAATCAGTATGTATTAACTTATAGTTTTATTAATATAAAAGAAAACTTCAAATACTGTACAGTGAGGTGTGCTGTAGAACACTATATAGTTATAATACACTATTACCAATTATTTATTACTCAAATGTAATATATACAGCAACGACAAAATCAGAAAATAATGGGTAACAGCCAGTGCCTTAGGGATGATAGAACATTTATACTATTTAATTGAGCAGTTAAAGCACTTGCTATATAATTTTTCTAAATATTTACATTACCACTTATTTTTACATTTTGTAAAGAGTATTTCCCTCCAAAAAGGTAGACTCTCCAGCTCTTGGCACTAATTCTTAAAGTCCAATAAACCTGAAAATATTGATAACCTTTTCAGTCTTTCATTGCCCCACCATAGGCATAAAGGCTCAGGAAGGGACTTGTGCATTCTAAAGAAAAGTATGCAATACCTTCAAATTTTAATACTAAGTAATTGATACTCACAAGCAGATAACATCAACTAAAACTTTTTTTTTACTAGTTTTCCTTTTCTTTTACAAGAGAATAATCATTGTATTAATATTATACTACAAAAGCATGTAGACTCCATAATTTAAAAAATTAAATGTCAGATATACAAGTAATGGCATTTTCTCCAATAATTCACAATTTTTACAATTTCTGCTATTTTGGAACAAATGTTAAAATTCCCACGATTTAATTATCATTAAATATGAATTGAAACACTTAGCATCTCGAAGAATTATTAAGAATGGCAGAACTTACAGTTAACTATATATCTTACAGTAACTCCTCTTTGTTATTTAAGTAAACATTCCACTATGGTATGTTTTCAAGTGAGTAGTTCTGGTTTGAAAATTAATTTCTTATATTAATTATGAAGAGCTTTGAGGATGTACAATTTTGTTAAATTATATAATAACCTTGAACTGTAGGATATATCTACCCAACTTACATAGAGTATGTATCTCACTACTGCTGTGATAAAAGATCATTTAAAATTCATACTGAGCGGAGTTTAATTCAATTTTGCAAAGGCTTTTATGAAAATCTTAATATGGAAACCTTGTTTTGGGAACCATGAAACTCTCAAAATCTACTCTGAAATATTTTAAGTGTGAGCCAATTGAAATTCCTGTTGAAAAATAAAAACAAAACTGTATTGATATTCTAAAATAAACATAGTATGATATTATCACTATATTGGCCAAAGCATAATTAATGACAGAAGTTATGAGTTTATCTCATACATAAAGATTAGTTATTAGGAAGTTCTAAATTTTTAAAGAAATGTTCACTAGCAGCCAGTATTAGTAGGCAACTACACAAAATAATACTGTTATAAATTTTGCATTTAGTAGCTAACACGTGATGTCAGTACAATCCTCAAAAACCTGTCATTAGTAATAGATGAGTTGCTAGCAAGCGATCTTCCCTGAGGTAAGAGACCATATTCAAAAGTCTGCTCATTTTAAATCAAGTTAGATACTTCAAAATAATGGCAATAAGGACCTGTGGCTGGGATTCACAGACGCATTTCAGATCTGTATCTTAATTGCAAGCAGTAGGCTTGATTGTAAAAACCAAACTAAAAATCATCAGAGGATATAAAGGAAATTTCACAGTCAGTAGCATTGGCTAAATTTCTCAGGTCTTTATCCTAACATTTTCCAATAAAATACTTGAAACATAGTGAAAGGGGAAAAAATAGGCCATGGGCTTGCTCTTTAACTAGTTCCTGAGTTAACCATTCCCTTGGAGTTCATTATATTCTAGATCATAATATTTGGCAGTGTCTTGTGTTCTTCAATTTCAACCAGTTTCTCATTACCAATATTCTAGACATACATCACCTTCAACTCTACCTGGACTTCGGGTCATCAATTCAAACTTGGTATGATTACCTATAAAATGGATTACTGAAGAAAAAAATTTAGAATTTTATTTCAAGTTTCAGTGAAACATCACAAATAGAATTATAAGATTGAGCTATAGTTATGTTACATCTAGGGCTAAAAAAATATTTTAACTGATTTATGATAGCTAGCTTGAACTCAAAGTTGTGGTAATCACAAATGGCAGTAGTACAAAATAAGAATTCTATAGTCATGTATTTGCTTATGATAACCATATGGAAGGACAAAGGATGAAAATTAAGAACTTAAACTGTTTCTAAAAATTCTTTGTGAAGATGATACCTGGCCCACTTTTCAAAAACTACTATTACCCCAACCAAATTTCAGCAGATTTAAAATAATTTCATGAAATCTGACCATTCTCAAAATCAAGCCTTTAATTCTGTATCAAGGGAGAACCCAAACTATTATTATAATATTCATACCTAACTGGCTTCTAAATAGCATTGCTGTGGCAAGAGAAATTAATAGTGTTATCAGAGATTAAAGCCCGTCTCCTAATGTTCACAAGTGCACTCTACTTTGACTAAAGGCAAATATTTAATAGGAAGATAAAATTTATTTGGTATATTTACTATATGCTATGAGAGTATATTTGTCAGTTATTAACGAAACAGGCCAAGCCACAGGTGAAGAATATTTGTTAAAGAAAAGGTAATTATATCATTTACCTGGAAGCAGTGCATTTGCTTGTTAAACAGTATTCCTGTATTTAAATTAGTAAGAAAAAGCCAGTTTCAGTGGCTGAAAAAGCCAAAAATAATTATAGTGGTTAGTGGTATTTGTAATTTTTAGTTAAATACACAGAAGCCACCTACGCTAACTAAATGAGAAATATTATTTGGTAGCTGCAGTTCTTTATGCAAAACTAGTGCACAATATAAAAGTCCTAAGTTTTCCTGCTCTTTAGATATTAAGATAATTGAAAGTAAATTTAGAAGAATCGAGATAAAATATGGTTTAAAATGTGATAATGTGATAAAACTAACCCAAATATATATCTTGCTCAGATATCACCTGCAAAATGTCTAAATTCTCCATTCTTCCCTTATTCAAATGGAGTAGTTCATTTAGTAAGTGGATTAAGTCAGAGATACTTTCATAGAAAGAAATCCAAAACCTCCCTCCTTTGGAAACACAAGTCAAAGTACTGTCTATATTCCTTATGAATCAACAGATTGAAATTTTGAAACTCTTGATAATATACTTTCTGAAGTACATTTTCTTAGACTGCAAACACAGTTCTGCATCTGTTACATGTGCAAACAGAGACAGCCAGGCTTTGAATGCTCTAGATAAGAGATTGTATTAACATACATTTTATCTTTCATCCATTCAAATTCAACTTAATTTCAGTGAACAAAGGAAAAAGATGGATTGAAATGTACATTTCAGAATACAGATTTGCAGAACAGGATAAAATAGTGCAATACCAATCTCAGGATAAACATTCTTTGTCTTTAAGATAATAAGCATGAAAGCTGCTTTTTGAGGAAACTGGCACTAAAGATTTGATGAATACACTATTTAAGCAAATGCCCAGTTGATTAGGGTCTGATGCAGTAAAATTTGCATCCAAATCCAAGTGAAGCCAACAGATAAAGAAAGTCTTATGGATGCTAAGGAAAAAGGAAACATTTTTGGTTCAAAGGGGCTCAAAGACACTTAGCATATACAAGCTTAAATACCATTGATCAAAACTGTAGAACAATGTAACTCATTCATAAAGATAAATTCTTACATATAAATTCTCTGTGAATCTGACAGACTCTGAAAATTAGAGATTAATTACTGCTACCATTATTTTTATATTTTCTACCACACTTTGCAATCAACTTTTCTGCAAGATTAAAGAAAAAAAATTCAGTGGTACTTGACCAGGCCAGGATTAAAAAAATAATGGTAACATATTATTAACAACAGAGCACACAATTGGCTGTGTTGGCTCAGACAGCAACATTACTGAATCACATTGACTTTATCATTCTAGAATAGATATTTTCCCCCAGCCTTGCTCAAATCAGCAAAATGTTATATCATTATACTCTATTCTCAAGATATTTTCACCAAGAATACAAATCTCTATGAATGTGTTTACGTTCACGGAAATGTCAGGATCCCAGTATCTAATAAATCCTTCTATGAATTTTAAGATACAATTTAGTTCTGATAACCTTCAAATTTACATAAATCTTTTGACACTCTAATAAATATGTGGAATGGTTACCTTGATGACATCAATATTAGCAAAATCTCATCCCCCCCAGTTCTAGCCTTTTCAGAAAATCAAACATTAGCAAGATAATTTTCATGTTTGAAACATTAAGACTTTCATGGAATTAAAATTACAAAAAACTTCCAATGAACCACATATATGGAAGAAACTCAGCTCAGCAGATCTAACAACTAATTTATAGGAATTCAGAGCCAGCCTGGGCAGCAGTATATTAAAAGCTATTGCCAATCACACACTTGCTGTCATGCACTGAATAACAAGATATAATCTTTGAATTATATACGTACAAGATTTTTTATGACTAATCAAGTTATGTGGCCCAGCCAACAAATGTTACATATTCACAATAAACATTCTGCCTTTATTAGCCTCTAATTAAATCAAGAGTGATCCATTGGCTCAGTTGTGTTTGTCATCTCAGCATCTTGACTATCCATCTCTTCAGGCTCCTCCACTGAATTTCCCTTTTGTGCTTTTGACCTTGTGGCAAATGCTGCTCCCAGTGCCTCTGCCACACAGCTATCAGTTGTTTCTGTATTCAAATTTTCAGTGCCACCAGTTAAAGAAAAAGATTCAGGTAAGCCAGTCTGAAGACTCCCAGACTTCACAGAAGAACTCACAACTTCTACTTTCCTTTGAGGAAGATCAGACGGAGACTGCTCTGTACTTTGATCCCGCAAATGCTTGTCCATCGAAGCCTGGATAGAAGAAACCATTTCCTGCAATTTTTTTCGCTGGGCCTCAACCAAATCAGGATCAAGCTGCCTGCTGTCTCTCATTGTAACTACTCCAGGAGCTATTCGAATAAGCTCACTATTACTAGGAGCAGTTGTGAATACAGAAGGCTCTATTTTAATGGAACTATTACTAAAATCTGTCCCTGTGTTATGCTTCCTTACAACTGGGGCTTCCCTAGCTCTTGAATCAAGGTGTGGGTTACTAGATGCAGTTCCTAGAGAATGCCCTTTTCCCTGAAAGGCAGTTACATTATGAAGCTGCTCAGATTTCTTTTTCACTACTCCACCACTACCTAGTTTTAATAGCCCATGTGAGGGACTTGATTCTCTACTTCTTGTAGTAGCCTCTGCTCGAACCTGACTTACAGCCTCTTTAACTAAATCTTCAACATCAGGACCGATGGGGAAATGTCCTGCAGCATCCACACACAATTCCAGTCTATCTTCAGAAGCATTATAGACAAAGGTTTTTCCAGGCAGGTGTGGAAAAGTACAATGCTTGCCATCAGCCATACCTAAAGAAGGGGGAAAATGTATTTAATATATTAAAATCTTACTTAAAAAGTATAGTAAAGACAATTATAGTTGAAATAGTGAATTTTCAATAATATCCAGATCACAGTTTTGAAAACAAAACTAATTAACAAAAATAATTTATGATATTTATTAATAGAATTTAATACTATTTAAAAAATATCACGACAGACCTTACTGAAGTTCCCCAGGAAATTTTTTTTTCTTTTTACAAATATCATTAACCTTTTACAAAGTTAGGGAAAGGGCTTGAAACAAACAGCTAAGCTATGAGAAAACACTAGCAACAGTGTTAGAAAAACAACTGCTTGCAGTAAAGCAATAAGAAAATATACTTTCATTTACTAAGTCAAATTTAAAACTTTGCAAAAATACCTGTAAAGGCAAAGTGTTGCACAGATATGCTGCACAGTGTGAATTAAAATTAAAAATAATAAGTAATTCTACTGAATTACAGAATACCAGAATAAAAGTGGTTTTCTCAGTGTACCTTAGGTGTATGTCTTTCACAAATATAAAGGATAATGGACTTTCAAAATAAGATATCCCATAGTTAAAGAAGTAATTATGAGGGCATATTTAGGAAAGCACTGTATCTTTGGTATAACTGTAAGAAATGACGCTTGGTCACAATAAATGAAAAAGATCTTGTTTAATTCAATTCCTTTGAAAAAGTTGTATTTCATGTTACACCTTTTATTCTTCTCTGGTAAGTCACAACCACCAAAATAAGCCTGGCTTATTTTGATGCTCCTCAAGTGGCCCCTGAAATTTAATTTACTTCTCATAGTCAACTAACGTAGCAATGGAAGAACTTGAAAGCAGGCTTCTCTCTATTTTCTAGTTGAGGAGCTTGGTCTCACTATCTGGTATTCCAAAATTTTACACTTTTTCCAGCTTGGGTGTAAGTACATTGTGTGTGTTTTAAACTATCCAATATCTTTACATTTTAAATTTGTTTCTTGAAGTATACTCCAAGTATGCAAAAATAGGGGTTTTCAAATTTTATAAAACCAAAGATTTTCTATGTTAACAACAAAAGAAAGATGAAGTAGAGAACTCTTATTTTTATTTTTCTAAGTAGGGTCAATGCCTAGCATAGAACCTATGAAGTAGAGAACTCTTAATAATATGGTGCAAATGGGTTTGTTTATGGCAAAATACAAAGGCAAAAGCAAACTGGTTAAAAATGTTAAAAAGTTAAAAATGAATGAAACTGTTAGTGCTATACAAATACAGAGGTGGAGGATGAGTGAACTTTAGAATGCTTAGTGGGCATTAAGGTAGTGTCCAGTTTTGTAGGTTATTAACAATAGTTCTTCCGCCCTCTTCTAAAAAAAGCTACAGAGTGGTTCTAGTGTATCTCACTGTGAATATTCCAAATAATCAGAGAAAGAATTAAACTGCAAATGAATAAATAACATACAGTAATTTTAAATTAACATTCATTTCAGTGGTAAGTATCCATTAATACAAATCCAACCAGAATTTCCTCTTGGTAGAATATTTTTGGCATAGGTAACTGACAAAAAAGAGACAGACAAAACTTAAAATCAGAGATGTGGTCTCAATAGTGTCTTTTAGGCCACAACCCTGGAATCGTCTTATTACCAATCCCCTACCTCAGAGATCTGTAAATAGCCCATGTAAGGGACTTGATTCTCTACTTCTTGTAGTAGCCTCTGCTTGAACCTGACTTACAGCCTCTTTAACTAAACCTTCAACATCAGGACCGATGGGGAAATGTCCTGTAGCATCCACACACAATTCCAGTCTATCTTCAGAAGCATTATAGACAAAGGTTTTGCCAGGCAGATGTGGAAAAATAAAATTTGGCTCAAGAAACAAAGGTAGCAAAGAAGAGAATTTTGACTGATTAAGTCCAGGGATGACTAGGCAAAACCCTCAAACATTCACTTCAATAGATAACACCTATTGAGTCTCACTATGTGCCAGGAACTAAAATAAACCCTGAATATTCAAATAAAATGTAATTCTTAGGAGACAGGTACAAACAGATCATTATAATATAATCAGGTAAGTATAATGATGATTATAATTCACTTCACTGATTATTTGAGGATTAAATGAGAAAACACACAAAGCATGCCACAGAGTGCCTAATATAAATCCGAGAGTCAATAGTTTTAGTTCCTATATTAGATCAAAAAGTTTTGTAATTGTTTCCAGACTGCTGTTCTGATGCTTTCCCTTGGTCATCCCTGGAAAGAATCATAGTCCCACACATCACAGTATTATTCACAATGAAACACTGGAAACAACCTAAGTAAGCTTTCAACAAGAAGAGAATGGCTAAGAAAATTATGGTCTATCCACCTGATGGAAGTAATATGCAGCTATTAAGAATTGATATAAATAAGAAACGTATGATGCTTCATATATATAGTAAAATGTGCATGAATAGCAGGAAATATCTAAGCACTGTAATTACAATCAGGCCAAAACATGTATGTAAAGACCAATATTTAAAAATTATAGGTGATGTTTCCCATTTCTATAGTTTTTAGACCTTTTACATTATTAAAAACATTTTAAATATGTATTAAAAAACCAATGCAAATACTTTACGGGTGTGCTCCCTTTAAGCATAATCATTTAGGTTTTATATAACTTATATAATCTTTTGAATTTTAAGAATCAAAGTGTATTAAAATTCCTGTATCACATATCAACAGTTCCATCACACATATACACCAAAAAATAAGTATACTAATATTTTGAGCTACATTCTTCCTTACATCAAAAAAACCCCAGAAATGCATCAGGAGAACAATGGATGAATAATATTAAAATGATAAAACAGAACACTATGCAGTAGTGAAAATGAATGGTAGTTGAACCCATCAACACGAATGAATCTGAAAAAGTGCTGCATAAAAGAAGCAAATCACAGAGAATGTATACAGCATAATTTTCAATTCCTATTTTCATAAAGTTCAAACACAAGCAAAACTCTACATTATAAATTAAAGATAGCTATACGAGTTTTAAAACTAAATTTGTCACTCATATCTGCATTTATCTCTGTATAAAGACCTGCAAGGAAACTTATATTTTAAGCAACAGAACTTTAAAATATCTTTCCAAATATAAAGAATAGGAATATTAATAGTCTAGTTATATTGGGAAATATTTCTGTTCTAATGTAGATATAACCATCTGTTTGTTGGGTGGATTTGAAAAAAGAGATGTTCCAAGTTTTGGAGGATATGGGTATATGTGTTTTGGGGTCATATATTTTGATTCTTTGACCACAGGATAATAATAATGATTTGCCACATGAATCTGTCCTAAACAAAAGAGGTGAGGGGCACCTGGCTGGCTAAGTCAGGGGAACATGGGACTCAATCTCAGGATCAAGAGTTTGAGCCCCACGTCGGGTGCAGAGATTACTTGAATAAATGAAATTTTAAAAAGATAAAACTTTGCCAGAAATATTAGAAGAAACTGTGTTTTGAAAAGTAAAATAATTTTCTGACAATGACCCACTTCAAATGGTTGTTATAGTCAAAAGAATTTCAATTATTCTGCAAATAACAGCTGAAATTCTAATAATAGTAACATTAGATAATTACTTATTAGGTACCAGGCCTTTTGCTAACTGCTTTATGTGCATGATCTTATTTGATGCTAACAACCCTGAGATTATAATACCCACTTGACAAATGAAGAAACTAAGACTTAGAAGTCACACAGGGAGTAAGTGGTAGAATGAAAATTTGATCTCAAATGTTCTTACTTCAGAGCTCTAAACTACTTCTTAATAAGAATAAATAACACAGTAACATTTAAAAAACTATAATGGTTCTAGTGAGAGATAATTCACATAAAATTCATGTTAAGTGTACAGCTGAATGGTTTTTAATATATTCACAACGTTGTGCAACCATTACCACAATCACTTTTAGAACATTTTCATCACCCCAAAAAGAAACCCAAACCCATTAGCAGTCACTCTCATTTCCTTCCCCTACCCTAACTCCCAGCCCTAGGCAATACTGATTTACTCTCTGTCTCTCTAGGTATGCCTATCTGTGACATTTCATATAAACATAATAATACATGGTCTACTGTGACTGGTTTGTCTCATGCAGCATAGTTTTTCAAGGTTCATGCACGATATAGCACGTACCAGTATTTCAGTCCTTTTTATTGCCAAATAATACTCCATTGTATGGATATACTAAATCTTATTTACCCAATCACCAGTTGACGGAAATTTTGGGTTGTTTCGACTTTTGACTATTACGAATAATCCTACTATGACACATTTGTGTACAAGTTTTGTGTCGACAGGTTTCATTTCTCTTGGGTATACACCTCAGAGAATTGTTGGGTTGTAACTGTGTTAAATCTTTTGAGGAACTGCCAGACTGTTTTCCCAAGTGCCTGCACCATTTCACATTCCTACCAGCAGTATGAGGGTTCCAATTTCTCTATATCTCCTTGCCAACAGTTCTTATTACCTGCCTTTTTGATTATAGCCATTCTAGTGAGTGTGAAGCACTATGTCATTGTGATTTTGATTTGCATTTCTCTGATGGTTAATGATGCTGAGCATCTAAACAGCAGTTTATGTACTTAACGGCTGTTTGTATATTTTCTTTGGAGAAATGTCTATTCAGATCTTTTGCCCATTTTTTAAATTGGGTTATTTGCCTTTTTATTGATGAGTTCTTTATATATATTTTTTAACATTTTATTTATTTATTTATTTATTTGAGAGAGTGAGAGTACACAGCAGTGGAGAAGAGCAGAGGGAGAAGGAAAAGCAAACTCCCCGCTAGCAGGGAGCCTGATACAGGGTTCGATCATGCCCTGGGATCATGACCAGAGCCAGGGGGCAGACACTTAACTGACTGAGCCACCCAGGTGCCGTGAGTTCTTTATATTTTAGATACAAATCTATTATCAGATACATAATTTGCAAAAATTTTCTCTCATTCTGTGGGCTGTCTTTTCACTTTTTTTTTTTTTTTTAAGAGAAAGAGTAAGAAAGAGAGAGCATGAGAGAAAGCAGGGGAGAGACAGAGAATCTTAAGCAGGCTCCTTGTCCTGACGTGGGGCTCAACCACACAACCCTGAGATCATGACCCGAGCTAAAATCAAGAGTTAGATGCTTACCCAACTGAGCCACCCATGTGCCCATCTTTTCACTTTCTTGACGGTGTACTTTACAGCACAAAAATTTGGTTTTTATCTACTTTTTTCTTTTGTTGCTTGTACTTTTGGTGTTATATCTAAGAAGGATTTGCCAAAGTCAAGAAGTTTTATGCCTATGTCTTTTTCTACAAGTTTTCTAGTATTAACTCCTATATTTAGGTGCTGGATACATTTTGAGCTGATTTTTAATTTGGTGTGAGGCAGAAGTAAAAACTTCATTCTTTTGTATATAAATATCCAGTTGTTCCAAAACCATTTGTTGAAAAAAATCAATTCTTTCCCCATTAAACTGTCTTAGCATTACAGCTAACATTTTAAAAATAATTTCAAATCAAAAACATGAAACTATTTAGTAAATAATCAAGTCAGTCACCAACTCAACCAGTCACCAACTACCCCTCCCACACAAAAAATAAACGAGGGAAGTTCATTCAGTTGCATGAAAGATAGTGCATATTTACCCTAATTGCTGAGAATGCTATTAATCAATCCTAATTAAATACTAACTTTTAAAAAATCATTAACTGATATCAAAATAATTCAGGATGTAGAATAAAGTGAAAATGGAAAGTAAAAAGAAAGGGATGCAAAAATAAAAGGGGGGAGGATGCTCAGAGAGAAATTTATAGCTTTAAATACTTTTATTAGAAAACAAAAATTTATTTATTTACTTATTTATGTATTTATTTATTTAAAGATTTTATTTATTTATTTGACAGAGAGACAGCCAGCGAGAAAGGGAACACAAGCAGGGGGAATGGGAGAGGAAGAAGTAGGCTCCCAGTGGAGCAGGGAGCCCGATGCAGGGCTCGATCCCAAGACTCTGGGATCATGCTCTGGGCCGAAGGCAGACGCTTAACAACTGAGCCACCCAGGCACCCCTAGAAAACAAAAATTTATAAACAATAATCAAAGCTTCTACATAAAGAAACTAGAAAGGAAAGGGCAAATTAAACCCAAAGCAAGCATAAAGAAGGAAAAAATAAACGTAAAAGCAGAAATCAATGAAACTGAAATCAGAAAAACAACAGATAAAACCTGTGAATATAAATGCTGTTTCTTTGAAAATATCAATAAAACTGATAAACCATTAGCTGGATTGGTCAGCAAAACAAGAGAGGCACAAGTTGCCCCTATCAGAAATGAAAGAGCTACAGACTTTACAGATATTAAATGGACAGGAAGAGAATATTATGAACAATTTTATGCCAATAAAATTGTTAACTTGGATGAAATGGACAGATTTCTTGAAAGACAAAACTAACAAAGCTGAGTCAAGAAAAAAGACATAAACCTTAAGAAGATTCTATTAAAGAAATTAAATTCATAGCTAAAAGCTGTCCAGCAAAGATAACTCCAAGCACAGATGGCTTCACTGGTGGATTCTACCAGTTAAGAAAGAAATAACTGTATCAAACTATTACAAAATCTACCAGAAAACAGAAGAGGAGTGAACACTTTCCAACTCTATTTTATGAAGCCAACATTACCCTGATTAAGTAGTCATTATAAGAAAACTACATACCATTATGCCCTAGGAACACAGCCGCAAAACACTCAACAAAATATTAGCGATTTGAATCCAGCATGCAAAGTTGGTTCAATATCCAAAAATCAGTCAATGTAATTCACCCTACCAATAAACTAAATAGAAAAGCCATAAAATCATTTCAATAGATACAGAAGAGAGCATCTGATAAAATTCAACATCCATGCAAAATATAAACTCTCAGTAAACTATCAATAGAAGGGAGGCATATACTCAATCTGATAAAGGGCATTTCTGAAAAACCTACAGGCTGAATTGCTTTCAGGAACAAGGCAAGGATGTCTGCTCTCACCACACCTATTCAGCAATGAACTTAGAGCCACTGCAATAAGGCAAGAGAAAGAACTATGAGGCATACTGACTGAAAAGTAAGAAATAAAACTTTTATTTGCAAAAGACAGGATGACCTACTTAGACAATCCCACAGAATCTGCTAAAAAGCTACTAGAATATGTGCATTTAGCAAGGTCACAGGATACAAAGTCAATTTATAAAAACCAATCTTGAGGCATCTGCATGACTCAGTCGGTTGAGCATCTGCATTCAGCTCAGGCCCCTGCATTGGGCTCTCCACTCAGCTGCGAGTCTGCTTCTCCCCCTCCCTCTCCCTCTGTGAACTCTCTTGCTCTCAATCTCTCTCAAATGAATAAATAAAATCTTTTTAAAAAAAATTTTTTTAACATTTAAAAAACAATCTTATTTATTTTCTAAGCACTAGCAAAGAACAAAAGAAGTTGGAATTTTTTAAAAAACATTTATTTATTTATTTGAGAGAGAGAAAGAGCTAGAGGGAGAGACAGTGTGGGGATGGGGAAGGGCAGAGAAAGAAGGAGAAAAAGTCCTAAGCAGACTTAGTGCTGAGTGCAGGGGCCGACATGGGGCTCGATCTCACTACCCTGAGCTGAGATCATGACCTGAGCCAAAGCTAAGAGTTCAGTGCTTAACCAACTACACCACCCAGGCGCCCCAGGAAATTGGAATTTTAAAAAAGCATCTTTTACAACAGCATTCCCAAAACATGAAATATTTACGTATGAATCTAACAAAGGATATGTAAGAATTATACGCTGAAAATTACAAAATTTTGATGAGAAATTAAAGAACATTTAAATAAATGGAGAAATACAATATTTTCATGAATCTGAAGATTCGGTGTTGTAAAAATATCATTTATCCTCAATTTGATCTACAGAGTCAATACATCACAATAAAATCCCAGCAGACTCTTTTGTAGAAACTGACAAGCGGATTCTAAAATGTATGTGGATAAGCAAAGCACCTAGAATACCCAAAAAAATTTTCTGGGAAAGAATAAAGATGTTTGCAACAACATGGATGGAGCTACAGAGAATTATGCTAAGTGAAATAAGGTAGAGAACAATGATAACCATTTGATTTTACTCATGTGGAATTTAAGAAACAAAACAAATGAGCGAAGAGGGAAAAAAAGGGGAAGGAAGGGAGAGAGAGGGGGAGACAGAGAGAGGCAAACCAAGAAACAGACCCTTAACTGTAGAGAGTAAACTAATGGTTACCAGAGGGGTGGTAGGTGGGGGAATGGGTTAAATAGATGATAGGAATTAAGGAGTACGCTTGTGATGAGCACCAAACATTGCATGAAAATTGCTGAATCACTATATTGTACACCTGAAACTAACATTACACTGTATGTTAACTAACTGGAATTTAAATAAAAACTTTAAAAAAATAGAAAAAAAAAGAATAAAGATGGAAGACTCATACTAACTGATTTCAAGAATTACTATAATAATACTTTTTTTTTTTTTTAAGATTTTATTTATCTATTCAACAGAGATAGAGACAGCCAGCGAGAGAGGGAACACAAGCAGGGGGAGTGGGAGAGGAAGAAGCAGGCTCACAGCAGAAGAGCCTGATGTGGGGCCCGATCCCACAACGCAGGGATCACGCCCTGAGCNAACACAACGCAGGGATCACGCCCTGAGCCGAAGGCAGACGCCCAACCGCGGTGCCACCCAGGCGCCCCTATAATAATACTTTAATCAAGATGAGGCATTGGTGAAAGGAGAGACAAAGATCAACAAATCAGAAAACAGTTTCTAAAAATAGACCCACATGTATAAAGTCAATTGATTTTTAAAAAATAATTTTACTGATGCTATATTTTACATATAATTCACCCTTTTCAATCGTATGATTCATGGTCAATTGATTTTTGATGAAGGTACCAAAATAATTCAATGGATAAGGTATACTTTTTTTAATAAACGGTGCTGGAACAATTGGATATCCATACATAAAAAAATAAACCTCAACTCATACCTTGTAACATACAAAAATATCAACTTGAAATAGATCATAAACCTAAATATAAAACCTAAAGCTATAAAACTGCTAGAAGAAAACACAGAAGAAAATTTGTCACCTCTGATTAGGTAAAGATTCTTTAGATAGAGCACGAAAAGTATAAAAGAAAAAAAGTGTTATATTGGTTATTAAAGTTAGAAATCTCTTATCTTCAGAAGATACTGTTAAGAGAATGAAAAGACAAATTACAAACTGGGAGAAAATATTTGCAAAACACTTACCTGATAAATGATGTGTGGCCAGAATATATAAAGAACTCTCAAAACTCAACTAAAAAGAAGATTCAAACCAATTTAAAAATGAGCAAAAGAAGTAGGAAGCAAATAAGCACATGAGAAGATGCTCAACACCTTTAGTTATTAGGGAAATACAAATTAAAACCACTATGAGATAGTACTATAAACCTATTAAAATAGTTTTAAAAACAAAAACTGATGCTACCAAGTACTGGTAAGGAGCAGAGCAACTGGAACTCCAATACAGTACTAAGGAATACAAAATGGTCCAGCTACTTTGGAAAATGGTTTGGAAGTTTCTCATAAAGATAAGCATATACTTACCATATGACTCAGCAATCCCAATCCTAGGTATTTACAAAAGGTAAGTGAAACATATGTCCACACACAAAGACCTATACACAAATGCTTATAGTGGCCCTATCCATAGAAGCCCAAAACTGAATTACGCAAATGTCCTTCAGTCGGTTATAGATGTTCAAAAATGTGACACATCCATACAATGGAATACTAATAAGCTATATGAGAGAATAAACTAATACATGCAACCAGATAGACGAATCTCAAAAGCATTAAGGTAAAACAGAAATTGGCAAATTTTTTTCTGTAATGGAGCAACACAGTAAATACTTAAGGTTTTCAGAACATATAGTCTCTGCCACAACTATTCAATTCTGCCACTGTAGTGTGAAAGCAGCCATAGACAAGAGGTAAACATGAGTGTGGCTGTGGTTGTTTTTTTGTGGTTTTTTTTTTGCTGTGTTCTGAGAAAACTTTATATACATAGGGGCAGCAGGCCTGATATGGCCCCCAGGCAGTAGTTTGCCAACCCTTGTGCTAAATCAAAGAAGCCAGACACAAAAGGTTGTATTAATCCATTTATATGGTGATATGAAAAAGGCAAACAAAGAGACAACAAAATCAGTGGTTGTCAAGGCCTAGGGGTAGGAGTAAGGGATTAAAGAAAGGAGCACAAGGCACCTTTTTGGAATGATGGCAATATTCCATATCTTGATTGTGGTGGTGGAATCATGGCTGTATATGTTTGTCAAAATTCATATACCTTTATACTTACAAAGGGTGAATTTTACTGTATGCAAATTATGCTTCAAGAATCCTGTCTTGGAAGGAAGGAAGGAAGGGAGGGAAGGAAGGGTAAGGGGGGGGAGGATGGGGGGGAGGGAAATAGGATCAAAGAAGAAAGGAAGGAAACCAGCTAGCCAGCCATTCTTTGGTCCCTGATTCAAATAAACCAAAAGAAAAAAAAAATTTTTTTTGAGACAATCAAAAATCAAGGAATTGTGAACACTCACTGGATATTTGGTGATGTTTTAAAAATTATTTTTCAGATTTTTAATTTGTGATAATCATATTGTAGTTTTTTTCAAAAAGAAGGCATTCTTACCTTTCGAGATACATACTGAAGTTCTTACAGATGAAATTATGTCTGGGATTTATTTTAAAATAGTCCAGTTCAGGGGAACGGAAATGTGCTGATAATTGTTGAAGCTCAGTGGTGGGTAAACAGGGGTTCATTATATTATTCTTGTTACTTTTATATATGTTTGAACATTTCTACAACAGCCAAGTTGGGCTGGGTTTTTTTGAAGAAGGAAAAAAATATGTAAGAGATAAAAATCATAAATAGTGATTATGCAGTTAATGTCTACTGAGGTCAGGACGGTGAAAAAATGAGAAAAGCCAGAGTGATAAAGTCTGGGGCCAAAATCATTCACATGAAATCTCTGAAAAAACATGTGACATCCAAACACACACTGCTAATCATTCTCTTAAGACTTTAAAACTCAGAAGATACAGTTGTATACTTTCACATATCTTTACAAACAATGCATACACAACTGAAAAGAAGTTAAATGTAAAATGAGCAATTTCTTAAAATCCAGAAAACACTGAGGTATATAATAATAATAATAATAACAGCCAAAACACAACAACAACAAAAATACTGTATTATCTGGTTCTGGTACAATCACTAGCATTATAACCAAATCTGCTTCTAATTTCACAACCTGTCTTTAGTTATTAAGAATCATATACATAATTTAATGAGAAAATAGGTGCAAGAAAGTAATAGGAGACTTTTTAGTAATATTATAGCAGAAAACATAGCTGATCATATCAGGACAATAATCCATTTTAACTAGGCAAACTGCTAAAGAAGAACATATACCAAAAATTAATGTTGGAAATAGCTTTAGAATATCTGAACTTTCTTAATCTTACAATAACCTAAGTGGAGATATTATCTAAGAATAAAACCAGATATTAACTATACCCATAGTTTTCTTCATAATATTGTAGAATACTCCACCCTGCTGGAACATGTGAGGAAGCCCCTTTGCATAAGACCATACGTCTTCTCCTGTAAAATAAAAACAGATGTAATATTAGCAACAAACAAAAGAGTTCAACCCAAGGTTGCTTAATGATTAACCGCAAACAGATTGAAAGGCAGATCTCCTAAATAAGTGACACAGCTTGATATAACACAAGGAGATGATATGGAGGGATGGGACTATGGTAAACTAGAAAATCCATGGCCCGTTTAAAGGCAGCAGCCACTGCCAAGTGCTGTCATAGAAGAGTGTAGGCCCAATGTTTTAAGACTATATGGCTTTTCAGAAGCCAGAAACCTAGGTTTTTCATGTGAATTCTCCCAATTTTTAAATGTGGGAACTAATTCAAAAAGGTCTTTAAAACTGCATGAGTCAATACTGGTTATATTAAGCAAAATATATCTGAAGACTCAATCCAACTCAAAGGAAAGTAGTTCACAACCTTGAACTAGAGCAACAGAGAAGATTATGGAAAGATACTTATTTTTAACAAGTAGAATATAGAATTGTGTATTCTATATTTATGTTAAAACCAAATAAAAATAGATGAAGGGTCTAGCGAGAAAAGTAAATAGGTAGACTGAAGATAAGTAATTAATGTTGTATTGTGTTATTACAAAATTGACCTTTTAAATAGAAATTTAGGGGGAAAATGCCTGTTGAAGGGATTCAAAATAACCTTAAGAAGTCTACAAGATGCCCACAAGCAAATGACCATTTCACAAAAACATTTTAGGGACATCCTTGACAGTGACTATTTCAATAAGAAGTTTCAAATAAAAAGACTGATAATCACTGTTCAAAAAGTTAACGAAGAATAGAAGGAACATAAAAATTAGTTACTTTTGAGGGTGCCTGCATGGCACAGACAGTTAAACGTCTGACTCTTGGTTTTGACTCAGGTCGTGATCTCAACATTGTGGGGTCAAGCCCTGCGACGGGCTCCACACTCGCCTGCTTGGGATTCTCACTTTCCCTCCCCCACCTCTAAAATAATTAAATAAATCTTTTTTTTTTATTGAACAGAGAGAGAGAGAGAGAACACTAGCAGGGGGATCAGCAGGCAGAGGGAGAGGGAGAAGCAGGCTCCCCACCGAGCACCGAGCCCAATGTGGGACTCAATCCCAGGACCCTGGGATCACGATCTTAGTGGAAGGCAGATGCTTAACAGACTGAGCCATCCAGGTACCCCAATTAAGTAAATCTTCTTTTAAAAAATTAGTTACTTTTGGTTTGTGGAATGATTATTTCTGTTTCTTTATACTTTCACTATTTTGTAATCTGATAATATATATATACTACATTTACAATCAGGACTTTTTTTTAGTTAATCTTAACAAAGAAAGGTTAATTTTTATTTTTCCTACTAGAAGATTATGCTGGATCTCAGCTTTGAATGGAGGTTACAATGATGTGGCTTAATCATTATGTACATGCAATCTCTCAGAGCTCTAACCCCTTCCCACATTTATAAACAGGAATATGAATTTGCATGGCAGTTGGCTAAAGTTTAGAGTACTCAGTATATCAGTTTAAAAGTATGCAAATTTTAAAAGCCTTGGCGCTTAAAGTTTCAGTTAACTAGAACATTTACTTACACACAAACACTTCATTCACTAATGATACAGTATTACCAGAATATGGCTAAATTTAAGGGTGGGCACACGAATTTAAAATTCTGAATATTAATAAAAGCCTCCAAATACAGAATACTAACAACTTATAGAAGTTCCGATTGCTGAACTTATTAAACTTCTATGGCAATAACCTTTCATTTAGTTATCAACGTTACCTTAAATATACTAAGTATTTTATAAAATAGAATATAATTTACTTGGGGGCGCCTGGGTGGCACAGCAGTTGAGCGTCTGCCTTCGGCTCAGGGCGTGATCCCGGCGTTACGGGATCCAGCCCCACATCAGGCTCTTCTGATATGAGCCTGCTTCTTCCTCTCNATTTGGATGAATTATTTCTATGGCAATAACCTTTCATTTAGTTATCAACGTTACCTTAAATATACTAAGTATTTTATAAAATAGAATATAATTTACTTGGAAAACATAAAAACTATATAGTAGGGGGGCACCTGGGTGTCTCAGTCGGTGAAGCATCTGCCTTCGGCTCAGGTCATGATCCTGGGGTCCTGGGAAGAGTCCTGCATCAGGCTCCCTGCTCAGCAGGGAGCCTGCTTCTCCCTCTCCCTTTGCCTGGTGCTCCCCCTGCTTGTGCTCTCTCAGTCAAATCAATAAGTAAAATCTTTAAAAAAGATTATATGGTAGCACTTAAGTTGTTTTGGTAAAAGTCTGAATAGGTCTCAAAATAGTTAATTCTCCAGAACTGATCACCATTAAATACTAGTTTAAAAAGGACATTTCTTAGTATTTTACATAACTTACTATTCCTTCTTTAAGCAGGCAGAACTCTAAGAAGTAAGAACTCAGAGTGTTTATCAACCTTGTTTTCATTCTGTCCCTCTAAGGATCCTTTTTTAAAATTATTCCTAAGGATCCCTTTAAAACATTTTGCTAAGCTGCCTCCTCCATGGCATTTGAATACTACAGATATACAGATATACTGCTTATCTGTTTATGTACTGCAGTATATCAGAGTTTTATTCATTAAATAAAGATTTTGTTTACCCTCCCCCTCTCCCAAGAACCAAACTTCACCCCCCTTCAGAGCAATTTGTGGCCTCATTGAGCATGCATGCTCTGTTGCTTTAAGGGAAGGATAAATAAATCGAAACCTTTATTATCTACCCAGCTTTGAGCAGGCACTTTACATAGTTTCATTTTCTCATCACAACTAAGCCCTATTTTACAGAAAAAAAAACAAACTCAGAGAGTTTAAGCAATTCTCCCAAGATCAATCAGCTTGTAAGTAGCAAAGGCAGGGTTTGAATCCAAAGCTTAAGCCCTCCCTTTTTAATGATATTAAAACTACCAGAGGTCAAATTGTGTTACAACAAACATGACAGAACTATCCAGTCTTTTCTCATAGAAATCCAAGGCATCAACGGCTGGCTGGGAGGAAAAAATAGGCAAATTATTTCCTCTGGTATACAAATACTTCCACTAAGTCATGTCTGTTGCTAACAGAACCAAGAAAAGAGATCAGAGATCAGGAAGCAGGAATTGTGACACTCTGCACAAGTGCCCCATCAGCATCATACTGCTCTCCACTGCATTTGCCTCCATCAATTCTACAACTGCCCTGGTTCACGCCTATCTCCTGCCTGCAATACTGCCACCACCTCCTAACTGGTTTTCCCTCCAATCTTGCTCTCCTTAAATCCCTCCTCCTTCCGAGTTACACCTTTAATGGTTCCCCAAAACCATACAGGAAAGTCCAAGCTCCTTTTTCATGGCAGATAAAGGCACTTGAAGAGTCATCCTTGCATTCTCTATCTCACATCTCTCACCGCACCCTAACTTGACTTTTACAAAGCAACACCACCAAACTGGTCTAGTTCCCAAAGGTCAATAACTGCTATATATTCTTTAAAACTCAATTTAGGTGTCGCTTCCTCTTGGATTCTTCAGAGTGGCAGGAAGGTAAGTACCTTCCTTGCTACTCCTACGCAGCTGAGCACCACAGCCCTCATCACACTGCAGGTTAATTTAGTGTACTTTTCTGCTTCCCCTTCTAGACTAGGTTCTCAAAGTCAGGAAAAGGGCAGCAGTCTGACTTTCTATTCCCAGAGCCTGACGCAGTGCTGGGTAGACAGTCGCACTCTTAACACTCACTGAATGAACAAATATGAATGAACAGTATAAATAAGGTTTCTCCTTTTAACAACACCTGAAAGAAGTTCAGAAAAACTTAAATGAAGCAGCACAATAACTGTTTTTCAGTGTTAATATGGATAAAATACAACTAATGGAACCATCTATACCTCTTCATGAATCTAATAAAAAAAAATCACAGCAAAAACGAAGGGGAAGACTTTCAGTTACAAACTTTCAGTTACCAAATGGATAAATCATCAGGATGGAATGTACAGCACGTACATGTTAACTATAGTTAATAATACTGTACTCTATATTTGAAAGTTACTAAGATATATCTTACCCAAAAAAGTTAAGAATTATTTTTCTACCATTCCATTAGAATGCAAACTCTTAGAGAATAGGAATAGCTTGGTAAAGCAACTAGCAAATATTGTATTAACTCATATTTTTGTTTGTCCCCAATTAATTTTACTTTATAATTCATCTGTTTCTTCACAATAAAGTATTTATATTCAACACATTGTGTGTACATACAAATGTAGAAATAAGTCTATACCACCATCATCGATAACCTCTGTTCACACTTTTTCTCAAATCCTTCCTCCTAAAAGTCTTCAGTTCTCCTACGTAAACAGTAGCTATATACAGCAGTGGTGTTACAGATGGTTTTTCTTTTGTTTTATCTGCCTTTTTCCTCTTTAAGAAGTAATTTTTAACTTTAAAAAGTATGTTAAAGTGAAACATTTTTTAAAATATCACATTTTTCTAACTTTTACTACTACTACTAATAAAATCATGGGGTTAAAAGCTGCCCAATTTTCTAACTGGATTTTTTTTTTTTTAAGATTTATTTATTTGACAGAGAGAGAGACAGCCAGTGAGAGAGGGAACACAAGTAGGGGGAGTGGGAGAGGAAGAAGCAGGCTCCCAGCAGAGCAGGGAACCCGATGCAGGGCTCAATCCCAGGACGCTGGGATCATGCCCTGGGCCAAAGGCAGATGCTTAACGACTAAGCCACCCAGGCGCCCCTTCTAACTGGATTTTTAAAAAGGCAATTGAAGTTTCTACTTTGCAATTTATGAAGCAAGCAAATTTTAAAATCTAACATCTATATGAAATATATATAGGTTTTTAGTGAAGTATAATTGACACACAATGTTATATTAGTTTCAGGTGTGCAACACAGTGATTTGACAACTCTATTGGTTATGCTGTGCTCACAAGTGTAGCTACCATCTGTCACCATACTGTGCTATTACAATACCACTAACTATACTCCCTATGCTGTACCTTTCATCCCCATGACTTTTTCATTCCATAAGTGGAAGCCTGTATTTCCCATTCCTCTTCACCCATTTTGCCCATTCCCCCCAACCCCACAGCCATCAGTTTGTTTTCTGAATTTATGTGTCTGTTTTTGCTTTTTTGTTTTGTTTTTTTTAGATTCCACATATAAATAAAATCATATGGTATTTGTCTTTCTCTGACTTATTTTACATAGCATAATATCCTCTAGGTCCATACATGTTGTCACAAATGGCAAGATCTCATTCTTTTTCTATTGCTGAGTAATGAAATATCTTTTTAGGGCATCTGGCTGGCTCAGTTGGAAGAGCATCATGACACTTGATCTTGGAGTTGTGAGTTTGAACCCAGCATTGGTTATAGAGATTACCAAATAAACTTTATATATATATATATATTTTAAAGACTCTCTTCAAGATACCTAAAATTAACTCTGAACTCAAATATCTATGACCATAAAATAAACAGGCCAAAATGTAAATTTAAACTAGGAACATGGGACTATTTCTACTAGAAATAATCCTAAATCTATTCATTAGCTGAAAGAATTGTTGCCATCTCTCCACCCTTCCTGCAGATCCTCCCATCTAAAAATGTATCTACCTTATCAATAGTCAAAACCATTTCTAAGAAAGACATGCCTGTTTCTCTCCTTATACTGAGTCCCTGAAGTGTGTCCAGCCCATACAACTTTTAGCGTCATCATTAGCATTGAAAGATGTATTTATCATACATATACATGCACACAAACCTGTGTGTAAATGTTTACACACAAACACACTGCCTGAGTTTCTCTGGGAAATAAAAATGTTAAAGACAACTATCGTATTTTACTTTATATACACTTGAATTCTTTGAATATTTAAAAATAATATAATTTTGTAACTGAGAAAATATGAAAGAAAATAAAAGGTGTCAAAGTAGTTGAGTAGAGAAAGGAATAGAATCCATGTTTAACTTAAATCTTCAAAGTATGATAATACAAAATCATGTATAACATATACTTATCTTAAGATACATTTACATGAATCTTTCAGGAAGATAAAAGATATATAAAAATCAAACAAGTTTTGGGGCACCTGGGTGGCTCAGTCATTAGGTGTCTGCCTTCGGCTCAGGTCATGATCCCAGCATCCTGGGATTGAGCCCCACATCAGGCTCCCTGCTCTGCTGGGAGCCTGCTTCTTCCTCTCCCACTCCCCCTGCCTGTGTTCCCTCTCTTGCTGCCTGGCTCTCTCTCTCTCTCTCTCTGTGTCAAATAAATAAATAAAATCTTAAAAAAAAAATCAAACAAGTTTCTCAACTCCTGAAAGGTTGGTAACCTTTTAGAGTGAAGTGGGGTAAATATCACAAGTAGCTCAATTCTGTTAAAGCAATTCCAAACTGACAGATTCTGTTTTTCACAAATTTGTCTTTATCTCTTGAAAAACTAAGAAACTTAATGGAATACACTACTAAGAAAAAAGAAATCAGCCTAGTATTTATGATGGATGATACACCATCTGTCATGCCTACCACAAAGCAAATCCCCCAAAAAATGGTCTATGAAAAAATTTAATAACATATTTTGTAATGCCAGGGTCAAAGTCACCCGCATATAAATAATGAAGATGACAGTCTGCAAAAATTGTTCAATAATCTCCAGGTAGTCTGGATAAAACAGATTAAAATGTGAAATATTACAGGTAGAACATTATTTCATTTTAAACTATCATCATACATTCAAAGTGACTAGTTTCATGAATGGTTCATACTGAGCAAAAGACTGATGCATTTGTTGATACAAATAAATAATAATTAAATGCCCTCAGTTGAGATCCTGCAGGTAAGTTTATGGAGGACTATGTCTCATCCATCTTTATCTCTAGCTCACAGCAAAACAAATGTTTTGCTGAAAAAAATCTATATTCATTCATTCAACAAGCATTTATTTGGCACCTAATAAGTGCCAGGCCTATACTAAGTGACAAAGTATTCATCAGTGAAAAAAACAGGCTACTGTCTCTGCCTTTGTGGAGTTTACAATACAGTGTGGTAAGCAACTAAATAAGTAAATCAACAAATAAGGCAATGAAAAATTTTAATAGGGTATGAGAGAAATGAACAGGAAACAACGATAGAGGAGGCCTACTTAGAGGGGTTAGCAAAGGTCTCTTAAACCCGAAGATAATGGTCAGGAGAAAGCCTCTCTAAGAAGGTAGTATTTGAGCCTAAACCTAAATGAGAAGAAGCCAGTTATTAGAACAGCATAAGGCTTGATGCACTCTTTTCTAAACTAACATATCAGCAGCTTAGCTGATATCTGGTAATTCACAAAGTAATTCCTGCATTTTGAAATTTGCAATTTTCTAAATAAACCCTGTCATTTTCCTTTTTCCAGCCCTCTCCAAACTAAACATCAATGGTTCTCCAGCACTCTTTAGGTTGTATGTTTGTGTGTGCATGTGTATCCCCAAATTGACATTTTTACCAACACATCACTTTTTATTAAGAATATCACAGAGGGGTGTCTGGGTGGCTCAGGTGGTTGGGTGTCCCATTCTTTATTTAGGTTCAGGTCACAGTCTTGGGGTCATGGGATCAAGCCTGCATCGGGTTCTATCCTGGGCATGGAGCCTGCTTGGGATTCTTTCTTCCTCTCCCTCTACCCCTCCACCCCCGCTCGCACTCTCTCTAAATAAAAACAAAACAAAAAAGCCAAAAAAGATTATCTTCTACATAGTTCAAACACAGTTATAAGAAATAAGAGAGGTAAAAAAAGAATGTTTACAGAGGGACTAATACAGGCCAGCCACTCTCTTAGTATTTTTACAGCAGAAAATCTCCCAAGTGCTACAGTATGAAATGAACAAAACACCTTTTTTATGCTCAAATTTGTGTTGGGATAGATTTAAGAGATGTGTGGGTTTATTAGGGCAGCAATATAAATGTTGGAGGTAAAGAGGGAAGGGATCATAACAAAAAGACATTATCTTATTGAACTCATTTCAGTCCATAGTCTAGTACTCAGATATTCAGAGTTCTGGAAACCTCAAACGAAACTCAAAAAGTGACTAATTATAAACCAGAACTATATTTCACTAATTTTCATGATGAAATATATTATTATGCTGACCAGATTTAAAGTACTGATCATAATCTCACTCTTGCCAATTTATTTATCTGCAATGGAGAACACAGTCTTCTAAGTGAATGTAATCCTCATCTTTACTCTCACCTGTACATCAATACTTACATTAATTAGGAAGTTAAATGAGTGCTCAGAATAGATACTTGATGAATACAGAATCCCTAAAGGGATACAGTTCCTTCAGCCAGGCCATGGTGAGGACTGATGAAGTATTCCCACCGCTAGAGATTACCTTTCTAGTTACCAGAATTTTCATGAACCCCAGATGATGTATCTTTTCCCTTTGTACAGCAGTGTATAAACAGTGCCAAATTCTGCTTTTCAACTCTTTTTCAATGTTCAGTGCTGACCATCCATTCCATTTCTGCTGACACAGACTCTCTTTACACATGTTGTCATCTATTAAATCCAATCAAAAACATTTCAAAGTGCCTACAACCTCCTGGGCACTATACTAGGCACTGCGCATCCAAGGTTAGATAAGATATGAGCCATATCCTCAACAGTTCATCTTCTATTGAGGAAGACCTCCTCTTTCCTTCTTTTTTTACCCAGGGGATTGACAGTTTTTAAAGTACCTTCTGCATATACTTAATTGTATTCATTCTCTGCTGATGTTATTTAATTTTCAGAGTTCTAGGAGTACTTTATTGTTGCCCTGTGTACCAACTACAAAGGGTATTTTGTAGAGAAGACGCAACCGAAGTATTGGGGAGTTAAGCAGCTTGCCTGAATCACTAAGTTAATAACTACTGGAGCCAAGATTCAAATTCTAGGCCTTTCTGACTCCAAAGATCACACAATCTTTCCTCTATTTCATGCAATCACTAAGAAACCAGAAACTCTAAGAGACAGAAATACACAGTGCCTAGTACATTTCTTGACATATCCCCCAATTTGATGGCGATGTTTGCCAAAATAAAATCAGCAATATCATGTTATAAATGTGTATAGGGCTTTTAGATCTCCTATTAACTTCTAGGCCTCCAAATTTAACTGGCCAGGAATATATCTTCATTTTGGTAGGTCAAGGCCCAATTCACTGATTTTACTACTTTAGAAAACAGAATCAAAACCCAGATCACTTTTCCAGTTAAAAGCTCTAATCTCAGCAAAAATAAGGCTCTTCTGATATGTAATATAAATTTTAATTCTACTTTAAGCCTTAGTAAAGCATATTAAGAGTGATTTTAAAAACAAAGATTAAGCAAATAAAAAAAATGTTAAAAGTGCACCATTGGATCATATCCCAAATCACCTAAAGCTTTAGTTTACATATTTGGTTGATATTTTTAACTTATGCTGAATTATTAAAAAGAAATGCTTCTTAAGCAACCCCATTAACATCTACCTCTGTTTCTTATATTTCTCATGAGTTACAATAGTTCATTACAATTGATGGCATAGAGTCAGCAAGCAAGGAAATTACTTAAACACAAATCCTAATGTACAAATAAAAATGTGATGAACTGGGAAAGGAAGAACAGGAAATGGAGGACAGAGACTATTAGGTGGGAGTGCAGTGAGAATATAAACACCAGAAACTGCAATTCATCAAACAGGAAGTCCGGAGATCACATGACATGCAGGAAAAGAAAATTTAAAAATAAATGAAAAGGGGCAAAGTGAGCAGGCTCAATAGAGCCCGGGGGGAAAATATTTTAAAAAGATACATTATAAGGCTATTTTAAAAAATTACAATAATAAATTATATTTAAATAATCTGGTGACAGTTAAGGGACTACTTTCACTTTCTCAGTTATGCTGTCCTAAATATTTACTCAGTAGAGAATCATGCTAACATATATCCACTTACTGTGAAAAGAAAAAAAAAACAATTGAAAATAATCTCCTCCTAAACTTTATATAGAATCAGAGTTTTTACGATGACCAAAGATTTTTTCACAAAGACAACAGAAAAACTCAATGCATTATATTCACAATTAAGAAAATAACCATCTAGGTTAAAATTATCTTACCCATTAATGTTGCTAAAAGACATAAGGAGTACATTTCTTTGTCAGCTTGCTCCTGAAGTTCCTTAGATAGTTTACCAGTAACGGCAATCTCTTCTTGTTTCACAGTGTGGGCCGAGTGTGCTGCAGCCGACTGACCACCTTCCGCTTTACTTTTTAGAATTTCTATTGTAATTCTGTCACCATGCTGTAAAGGAACTGGCTCCTTTTCCATTCCTGCCTGGGGTGGCATTAACTCTTTAGGAGGAAAGCCATATCGAATACACTGTAAATATGGAGGAATGTTAAATTCTCTGGCTATGCTTTCCTGAAGTTCAAAAAAGGTCGTTGAAGACTTAAGTGTAACCATGGACTGTCGTCCATCATTAGTTGTTATTCGGATCTTTTTCTCCTTAGAAGTCGTTGGTGAATAGGGAGCCTTGGTAGGCGTAGCAGGTGCAGAGGATGGGCCATCACGAATGGTACTAGGAGAAACAGTCCTAGGCTGCCCTTTTTGTTCTTGTTTTAACTTCTCTGTTTTCCGTTTCTGCATTACAGCAGCCTGTTCCGTAATATTCTGTTGAATAGTTCTCTCAGTTTTACTCATGTTTAACTCCTCCTTGTGCAAAGTTTTTGTTTTCTGTCCAGTAAGAATAATTTTAGTTGGGAGCTGAGACTCCGGCTCTTGTCCTTGTACATCTCCGACTCTTTGGGCATGAGCACCATCTATATTTACAGGAGTATAATCATCAGGATTCTTTTTGGCAGTCTGATGCAATATAGTGTGGACAACTTTCTGAACCAGGATTTCACTCCCAAATTCACCTGGAAAGTGCTTGGTAACAAGTTTCATTGCAACATCATAAACATTACTATTCAAAGATGAATCACTCTCATACTGGAACCAATATACTGTTTCTCTGACCACTCTTCCACCCCATTCCAAAGTAATAGGAAAAGCTTCTGGTAGATTGTCATACTCTTTACCATCCCAAAAATGTTTGAATCCACAACCACATTTGCCACCAGTGGACCTAGAATTAGTTCTGTCCCCATCCAAATACACAATAGACCCATCTCCTCTGACCCTTCGCACAGATGTGCCATGGCACCAATTACAAGCTGTCAGGTTACTCAATCCGTAGTCTGGTACCAGAACATCTTTCACTGAATCATATGAGCAAACTAAATTGTTCAAGGGAAAGCTATAATTTTTGTCAGGCCTCAGCTGTCCATGAGTACTTTTTGCCAGGTTATACAGTTTCCCTCCTGGAGCCAACCACTCTGGAGGAACATGAAGTTCAGAAAGGGCACCACAGAGCAAACATTTGTGAAGGCGATTATCCATTACTGCTTTTTTAGCAGCTGCTGTGACTTCTTCAGGCTGAACTCCTATCACCCCAGTCCTCCTGTAGAAATACTGATGGACATCAGCAACCAAACTAGGATGGATACCATGTTTGTCCATAAAGACTTCTTCCATAGCAGCAACAAGCCTAAGTAAGTATTTATCCTGCAAACTTCTGTCTCCTCCAATAACACAACCACCATCCTCCTCAAGTTTTATGTACTTTTTAATAAGGTCCTGAGGCACACCCCACGCTTTCGGCAGCAAATTCATAGGCAATTTGGGCAATGCAGCCCCTTTTATGCCTACCAAGGGGATATAATGGTTTCTACCAGAGCTACTCCATGCAATACAGATTGGTTTGTTCAAATGACCATCTCTCCCTGTGCACTTCTCTGCAGGGATGAGCCCAGGCAGAAAGGTGGCTGAATAATCACCAGAGCTTCTCATGCCACTGAGAGAATCTAGCAGAATAATAGGGCGATGTAATACATTGGCAAGGCCAAATATGTGGATGTTCCTCAAGCCCAAGGGAACACCTTCAGGTGGTACAAACAGAGGGTCACACTCATTGATAATGTCCTCCCATTCAGCGGCATCAATGAAGTCATGGAACAGAGCTTGATACTGGGCCAGGTGCTGCTGAAAATGTTGCTTAAGATTCTCTCTCAAGGCATGCCAGAAGAGCTCCCGGCCTACTAGAGCCCGGGACACAGCATGCACCAAGCAGTGTCCATCCCCGTCCACATGAACTGGAATGAGGCATTCCTGACTTTTATTGGCCCGCTTGATGTCCTCAAGAGTGTCATGCAAATACAGGAGGCTTCCGGAGCGGTCCTTGCCATAGCCCACCGTGTTAACATGCTCTGGTTCGATGAGGAAGGCGCGGTCACCTAGTAAAGCGCAATCAAACAGTTCACCCTGGTTCATGTCCCGGAGAAGCTTAGCCCTGCCTGTCTGTTTATCCATTCCATAGCGAGCTAATATGGGCGACAACAATTTGCAGTGGTAGTTAGAAAGGCCCATCACCTTTACCAGTTCCGTGTTCTTCTTGGGTGCCCCTGTCACCCCGAGCAGCGCGTTCCGCAGCAGGTTGTGTAGCACTACGTCCGGGTCGGTCACCTCCTCCACCCCCAGCAGCTGTTGCTGCTCGTGCCGCTGTCCGCACTCGGTACACTCGATGCTGACAGAACCGGAGGCCGGGAAGAACAGACGCGCCTGGCACTTCGGATCCGGGCAGCTCCCGGAGAGGATTCTCCGGTCCCTTCGTTTCGAGAGCCCCCCCGGAGGAGCCGCCGCCGCCAGGGACGGCGGAGTCTGCGGAGCCTCAGGGGGAGGAGGTGGCGGCGGCAGCGGAGGCGGCGGCGGCGGCTGAGACATACCTCTCGGCTCTCGTGTCTCGCTCCGCGTCCCAAGCGACCCTCAAAGGCTCATAGCCCAGACCCCCACCAGCCCGACTCTGTCTAGTCCAGGCCCAGGGCGAATCACTTTCCTTTCCCCACCAGCTCCTCCTCCTCCTAAGCGAAGGCGGAAGCGCCGGACGTTGTTTCTCTTCTTACTTCTCCACTGCCGTAGCCGTTGCCCCGAACGTAACGGCCACCACCCTACCCAGCACTCACACTCACTCACTCTCGCTCTCTCTCTCCCTCAGACACACAGACATACACGCCCTCACTGAGAGTGCGCAGGCGCAGCTACCGCTCTGCCCTCTGGGAATTAGAGTCTTGCAGCCTCTCCCCTGGTCGTTGAATGCTAGGATCTTGGATCCATAAAGAACTACAAATACCGTGAGGCCAAGCAGTCCAGCGCCCGCGGAGAGGAGGAAGAGGAAGGCAATAGGAAGGGGGGCAGAAAGGAATATGGTCACTCATGTTGCTTGCCGGGAGTTGTAGTTTTAACTGGATCTCCTTTGTCGTCTTCCCACTTCTGGTGCGCAAGCAAAAGAGAATGAGAGACCACATTTCCTAGGATGCCCTGCGGTGCGTTCAGCCTCACTTCCCCCTTAGGCGGAGAGAAGGATACAGGGAAGCTTGGTAAAAACAGAATTTAAGGGAAGGGGTGTCGGAAGCGGAGGGTCTGAAGTTCACGACTCCTAGAAGGGGAGGGGAATGAAAGGCTCTCAGTGAAGAAGGTACAGTAAATAAATGTCCAGCGATATGGTGGGCTGGGAAGTTGAATGAAATGATCTAATGTTGACTGGAGGTCGTAAAAGAAAAAGGGAAAACAATGAATTGATTCTCAGAGTATTTCTTAAGGTCTTTTTTCTGCCACATTTCTCTGTTCTCATTGCTACCTCTATTCCAAGCCACTGAGGTGCCTAAATCCCCTTTCTGCCTTTTCCCCCTCTCTACGGAGGGTCACTGAGGCGCCATTTGTTTCCTAGTTCCCTGTAAGTCTTTGCAGTTTACAGTACAAATAACAATACCTTGGAGAGGTAGAGAGTCGTATATACATACAAAGCGCCTTTTAACTAGATACAGTTTGCTTCTTACAGCCCTCTCCTCAGAGAGTTACAACAGCTATCATTTATTAAGTTCTTAATATAGTCCTGTCGCAGCCTTTGCATATACGATATCATTTGATCTTCATAATAACCTTGTTAGAAAACATGTCCAGGAAGGAAATGATTTCCTCAGGTTCACACAACTAGTTAGTGACTGTTAGGCTTTCAGATCTAGATCTGTACCCATTTTACAGACAGGGATATAGGCAGGAAAGGTTAGACCAGTTTTATATAAAATAATAACTAACTTCCTGTTACTATTGCTTTATAGTTTGCAAAATATGTTCACATATATCATCTCATTCTCCCACCAGTCCTGTAATATGTTACCAGGTATTGTTGACTCTATTTACAGTTATGGAAACAGACTAGGGAGTTAAGTGATTTGTCCAAGGTCAAATCACCAGTGTATCTCTGATACATTAGCTTTTTATGCTATTTTCTACAAAAGAAAAGAGCTGTTAAGCTCAGACCTTTTGTTAAGCCTCTGGGTCTCAATGACTCAAGGAGTAGTAAAGATGTTTACCCTTAAGAAGGCAGCACAGCTTTATTGTGTGCTTGGAAACTGCCTCTTCATGCAAAACACATTGATATGTTAACTGAAATCTAGTATTGTTTTAATTATTATTGTACAGTGAGCCTCTTTCACTTATTCTGGAAACTCTTGCTTTCTGAAACCTTAGATAAGTGAACTGTCTCAAAATTTCTGAAACATTTGGCACAAAATAGACACATCAGTGCAGTCCATGAGGTCATTTGAGTCTTCTGCAGCTGCCAAGGGGATTGTTTACCTTATTAGGTTTTTTGAATAAATAGAATTCGATGCTTTGAAATGAACCATCTGTAAGACACTCCTAAAAGGTGTTAGTACTGACTTTTACCCTAATTATTGACTATAGTTTTCTCAAAAGAAATAGTTTGAAAGAGAAATTCTTCAGATGTTTTCTCACCCAATTCTTTCAGGTCCATACCAAAAATGATGTTACCTTCATACAAGATATGTAATGTTACTTAACTTGAAGGGGATAATTTTCAATAAAGTTTTTCTTAATTCATGCAGGAAAAGTTGTTTATTTCTATTCTGACAATAGTTTGGTGGTAACTACATACATGATCTTGGAACTGATTTTTTATTGAGTGTTTATAAGTTGAGAAATTGAATGTGCCCATTAAATGGAAATCATTGTCTACTGTTACTGAGAAGTTACACCTGCAGCGCAATTTTATTTTCCTCATATAGAATCCAAAGAATTGAATTAGAAAGCTTCAGAGCAAATGAAAGATAACAGCAGTGTGCACAGTGGCATGCACTTTTATGTCTTGACATCACCAAGGCAGATTTTCCTTACTGATAATTCATATGAACAGTGAAATAGATTTTTTAAATTGCATCTGAATGTGTCATTCTGAATCACACTTGACAAAATCATTCTTAACAAAACCCTACTGAAGAAATGGGTAGCCTCTCTCTGGCTTGTCAAGCACAATCCATTTGACTGATCCATTGTCCCCATATGGAACCTTGATTAGTTAGAAACATTCTTCCTAAACTAAATCTGACATTTCAACCCATTTGTTACTATAGTTCTAGTTTTAAGAATGATACTTTTGAGATGAAAAAATAAAATACCCTGGTATAAAGCATAGTTAATAGGCGGAAGGAGAGGAGTTAAGTTTTCAATCAGTTCTGGAGTTGAATTAGGTCATTTAATCTACAAATCACTTATTTAACGAGTCTGTAGATGCAAACTGCAGAAAGAAGAAAGCTCACAAATAAAGGGGCAATGATATTAACCATACCAAGTTCAATATGTGAATTAGTCTTTTATAGGCATTTAGAAGGCATGGGTACCTGTAAAGTAAGAAAATTTTGTTAGGACAAAATATTACATGCTGTTTCTTATAAGGCCATAGGAGTGTAGAAAGCTTCTAACCTGCTGAGATACACATGCTTTCCTCCTCTTCTCCCCAAATTCCATGACCTTAATTGTCTATTAACTTTCAGAAGAACTTGATGAGATTCCTAATGGTTCTTGTTCTTGTCTCAGTATTCCAGATGCAAAAATGAGCTAAGCCCCTGATGTTAGCTGCTCTGATACCTACCTCTTTTACCACCTTTATCCCAGCATGACTTCTATCTGAATTGCCAAAATATAGTTAAATCCTTTTTCCCCCATAAATTTCTAGTATGACATTTCTAAAATTCCTGTATTGCTGTTAGCATACCTAGTAAATGAAAAAGCAAGGGGCATCCACTTAAGAGAACAACCATCATTGTTTTTTCTCTTATATTGGAAAAGGAAGGGAATCATAACTTTGGGGATTGTTTAAATCAGCCACATACTTTTTTAAAAAAGATTAATTTATTTATTTGAGAGAGAGAAAGAGCAAGCACAAGCTGAGGGGAGGGGCAGAGGGAGAGGGAGAAGCAGGCTCCCTGCTTAGCAGGGAGCCCAACTTGAGGCTCAATCCCAGGAAACCTGGATCATGACCTGAGCCAAAGGCAGACACTTAACCAACTGAACCACGCAGGCACCCCAGGCACATACTTTCTTATATGAAATATCCATCTGTACTAGGAGTTGACTGTGTTCCTCCAGATTCCTCCCCCAATCAGACTTTGAGTCACAAGTTTTGTTGAAACTCAGGGTGGACATGCGAGGGACTTAATTACTGAAATAGGTATTGTAGGAACTTAAAGGGACACAGAAGGCCATTCCTGACCCAAAGGAACTTAGTCTAACAGAAGAAATAGGCTCGACCAAATTGTTCATAAGTACAGTTAGAATAAAGCAGACAATTGATCAAAACAATACAAGAAAATAAATATCACAGATACTATGAAAAAATTTATTAAGGGCTTATTGTATGGTGGGTGTTTTTAAGAATATTATCTTAATCTTTAAAACAATCCTGTGAGCGGCGCCTGGCTGGCTCCCAGTTAAGCGTTTGCCTTGGCTCAGGTCATGATCCCAGGGTCCTCGGTTCGAGTCCAGCATCAGGGCTCCCTGCTCAGTGGGAAGACTGCTTCTCCCTCTCCTTCTGCCCCTCTCCCTGCTCATGCTCTCTCTCTCTCTTTGTTTCTCTCTCTCTCTGTGTCAAAAGGATAAATAAAATCTTTAAGGAAAAAAAAATCCTGTGACATAGGTAGTATTGTTTTTATTATACAGATGAGAAGATTTAACTCTGGAAGGTTAACATTCTCATCATTATTACCACCCAGCTAGCAAGTAGCAGACCTGACCTTCAAATCAAGGTTTTCTTCCGTGTTCACTCACTCTTTCCACCACATCACAGCTGCTTTGTGATTTGAAAGAGAATTAGCCAAGAAATGAGTGCAAACTGGTGGCCAGTGGCCAAACTCGGCTTACATGTGTTTTTGTTTGGCCAGAAGCAGTTTAACTTTTTTTTTTTGACTGTGAACATCTTTGTGCACTGGCCAGCACTTTACTCTAACATCATATACCAGGTCCCCTTGAGACATATTACCTGCCTGGCTCCAGAAAGCATTTGCATTTTCTGTATCAGACAGTAACTGGGGACAGAGAGGAGCGATTCTTAAAAGGCTCACAAAGAAGGTATGTTATAGGGCAGAAGGAGGACTTCGTAAGCAAGAGTTGCAGAGAGAGAGGTGCTTGGGTGGCTCAGTCAGTTAAGGTAGGCTGCTTAGCCTACCTTCATGTGGTGAAGGTCAAATTCTACCTAGGTAACATCTCTGCATTGCCCAATAGAACCATCTGCAGTGATGGAAAGTCCTATGCCTGTCCTGTCTAGTATGGCAGCCGCTAGCCACATGTGGCTATTAGGTACTTGAAATGTAGGCAGTGCAAGTTAGGAACTGATTTGTTAACTTCATTTAATTGTAATCAAATTTAAGTAGCCACATGTGGCTATGACTCTCTATTGGCAGCACAAATCTAGGTCCTTAAAGCTACTAAGTCTACATTAAAAATAGTGATTCCCCAAATTCCAGTGAGTTCCTGGCTTTGGTGGGGGTCAAGGGATGGGGACTGACTGCAAAGGGAACAAAGGAACTTTTTAGGATGATGGAAATATTCTTTATTTTGATTATGGTGATGAGGACATGAATATATACATTTGCCAAAACTCATCCAACTGAACTCTTTAAAAGGGTGCATTTGTGTGTTTAAGTTATATCTCAATAAAGTTGATTTTAAAAAGGAAAAGAAAAAAGGGGCACCTGGATGGTGCAGTCAGTTAAGTGTCCATCTCTTAGTTTTGGCTTAGGTTATGATCTCAGGGTCCTGGGATCGAGCCCCACATCAGGCTCTGTGCTCAGCACAGAGTCTGCTTGAGATTCTCTCTTGCTCTCCCTCTGCCCCTCCTCCTTGTGTTCCCTCTCTCTCTCTCAAATAAATAAATCCTTTTTTTTTTTAAAGGTAAAAGAAAAAAAAAGAGTTGAGTTCCAGAAACAGGAGTTCCATCTCTAGTCTACCTAAAGCATGCCTTCTGCAATCCCATTTTTTCCCCCTAAGAACCAGCATAGTCTTTACTACATTACAGGACCCTGTGTGATCTGGCCCTTGGCTACTTCAGACATTATTGCCTTGGCTCATGCTTCTGCCACACTGACCTCCTTGTTGGTCCTCAAACACTCCAAGTACATTCCTGTTTCAAGGCCTTTGCACGTGCCCTTCTGATTGGAAAACTTTTCCCAGATAATCATTTAGGTGTCTGCTCAAATGTCAGCTCCAGCAAGGTGCCACTCCTGCCAGCCTCTCTAAAATAGCACCTCTGTCCTTTTCACCCACCATGTCCTTATTCTGCTCACTTTCTTTACAGCACTAATCACTATCTGAAGCTATATAATTACTTGTCTATTGTCCTCCTTCCCCATTAGACTGTAAGGCTGTTCATAAGGGCAGGCAGTTTGTTGATTGTTAGATTCCCTGTGCCAGGCACACAGTAGCCTCAATAAATATTGCTCAATGAATGAATGGCTATCATCCATGGCAGTGTTTCTCAGCCTGACATCCAAGCATACACCTTCATTGAAAATCCACAAATTCTCTAAACGATTTTTTAAAAATTCTGTATTGTCAGTTTGATACTAATCTAAAACAATATTTATGATTTCTCAAATGAGCACCTTAAAACGTGAAGTTTTGAATGCCTGAGTTCATTTAGAGTTTAGGATTTTGTGTCAGGTGAAAACCAAAGGACATCATGACAAAATGTATAAAGATTTTATTTGGATAGAGTTGGTTCATCACATGTCACACAGTAGCCTAGACATGCCAAACTCAAAAGAGCCAACACTTTAACTGCCAGTGCCACATTCCAGTTAGAAACAGAAATTGCACAAAGCACACACGTGTGCGCACACAAAACGTACACACACACTCATTCAGAACAACTTAGTAGCCATAAGTGAACTAGTAAATACACAGGAGTTGTTTTGTGGTTTCCAGAAATAATCAGATTAGATACTATTTAATTAAGATGTCATACAAAAAAGGGATGAGGCGCCTGGCTGGCTCAGTGGGTAGAGCATACAACTCTTGATCTTAGGGTCTTAAGTTCAAGCCCCACGTTGGGCATAGAACTTACTTTAAAAGAAAGCTGTCAGACACTCAAAAATACTAACCCTATCTTATAATAAGTGACTGCTTTACAGTTACCAGGTGATAATTAAAACTGGCATTCCAATAATTTGTAGCACTAGAATTTTTATTGACATATGTGATCTGATCTTGAACTATGAGCAGAAAACCTGAAAGTTATTAATACAGTGTATTTGTGCAAACAGGTATCATTACACTGACATTATTAAAGTAAAAATACAGAGACACATTTAATATAGATCAGAAGTTGCATCTTAATGCTCATAAGCCCAACAGTTCACAATTCAAATTAACATTAATTTTAAATGGCTGGACCAAATAACCACTGTCCTTAGAACAGGAGAATGCTTATCACTGCAGTTATATTACTTTTCCTTCTTTTATAATTTTCTTTCCCTTTATTTAAAACCCAAAGGGTACTTTTGGGGCAAAAGAAAATAGGTCCAAGAGTTTACGAAAGAAACACTTTATCTTCATTCCAGTTACAATCTCGACTTTTTGTAGAATGCCCTGATGTCTCTGTCTGAACCTTCTAGCTCTGTTCCCTAAACACAGTCTAATTCAATTCCTTCCATGGGTATGACATAAAGAGTCAGAAAAAGCATTACTTGACACATTTTTTATGCATATAGTCTCATAAGACATTTTAATAGGTGAGAATAGAGCAAAAGTACAAGGCAGCATACTTTCTTAGCCCTTTGGATCATTTACATAAATCTTTCATAATAGTCCAAGATAAAAATGCGTTATAATTATGTACAAGACTATAAATGCAGTCCGCAAGGTTTTTATTTTGGTGGGCAGGAAAGTATTGGAAATTATGTGTGTGCATACGAAATTAAAGCATCAGCACTAGATGTCAGCAGATCACAACATTGGAGAGTGCCTCAGTTTGGGCATTGGTCAAACGGCAATAAATGGACATATATCTTTCACAATAACACCTCTTGCCGAACATGTTCCCATTCAAACATTAATTTTCAGCCTGACATTGCTAAGTGCGCTCCACAAATTCTGTGGATATTAATAGGTATCATGTTGAAGGGAGGGTTCTATAGTCAAGTAATTTTGAAGTAATAAGTAATTGAAGTTGGTTTTCTTCTTTTTCCACTAAGGACTTCTCAGAGCCTCTCTATGCTGATGACACTGTGATTCCAGAGGACAAGCAGTGATGCTTCCAGAATGTCTGGGGAGAGAAGGGCTTAGTGGCAAGAGTCTGCTTGCAGCATAACACACTAGGATCTATTACATCTTTCATTTTGCACATTATTTTATTTACCGTGTATATTTTGGGGTGATCTGGGGGTGCTGATAGAGATAATGGGGATGTTAATACCCTAAGCCACCCTTGGCATTGTTATTGATGGGTAGCATTTCCACATCCCCTCAGCCACAAAAGCATCTTGAATTTGTGTCAGAGGCATATATTTTAGGAAAAACCAACACAGAGAAATAGTGCCTCTCATCATGGTCTCTACTTTTATCAGTGTGTTTAAAAAGGAGTTAATGCTTGCCCATATCTTGTAGTTTGTGGAGGTTTTTTCCATTTAATGTTTTCATCTAGCTGACATGTATTTTTGTACAAGATGTGAAGGAGAGATTCGACTTATTTTATTTTCTATTTTATATTGCAAAATACCAGTTGTCCCAAAACCTTGCAGTATGTATGTTTTTGGTTTTGTTTGTTTTCAGGTCCAGAACCCTTCAGATCAACTTACCAGTAAGTTCAATATATAAAAGATAGACCAATATGGTTGAAATGGGAACGAATGAGAGTTATTGCAACTTGCCAGCAGCGTATTCCCCTATTCGCACCTCCCCACAAGGTGTACTTTGAAAACCACTGGAAAAACTCATCCCCTCTTAAATGGCTTGAAATGCCCTATCTGTAATATGCTACATTAAAATGTTTACTTATCCCGATTATTTTTCTATTTTCCTGCCAGTCTCATACTTTAATTAATTTATGGAGCCTCAGACCTTTCTAATGCAACAAAAGAAGAAATTGAAACATCTAATAAATTAAATAACATGAGATTTTGGAGGACCCATAAAATTAGCATATTTCTTCAAAATGTCTATTGTTGGCAAGAGTTGACCAAATCCCTTCAATGTGTAGAAGGTTAACTTGGTAAAACTATATACTGAATGATAATTTGACAATGTGTGGGGGCGCCTGGGTGGCTCAGATGGTTAAACGTCTGCCTTCAGCTCAGGTCACGATCCCAGGGTGCTGGGATCAAGCCCCACATCGAGCCCCATGTCGGGCTCCCTGCTCAGCAGGGAGCCTGCTTCTCCCTCTCCTTCTACTGCTCCCCCTACTTGTGCTCTCTCACTCTCTCTGTCAAATGAATAAAATCTTTTAAAAAAATTGAAAATGTGTGTCACAAGTGTACAATGTTGATATTCTTTGATTTACCAAATCACTTATAGGATTTAACCCTAAAGAAATAACCAAAAATGAATGGGAAAATTTTGCTACTATTTATATTATTGATAGTATTGAATATGTTCCAGATTTTAACAATGCAGGACTGGTTAAATGGATCCTGCCACAGCCATGAGATGGGATACTCTAGCCATTACAGTGATGTTATACAAAAGAAAAATACCTTATTGAGTGCTTGTGATGAATCTGGCACTGTACCAGTCGCCTTAATTGTATTGTGTTAAGTCTAACAGTATCCCTAGATGATAGGTATCATTATTCCCATTCCTAGAAGGGAAAACACAGAACTTCAAACAGCTAGTGAAGTAGTGTTGTTGGAATTCAACCCATGTCTGCTCTTAACCCTTGTTCTTAATCACTGCCCTAATGATATGGGGAAATATTCACTATTTACTGATAAGCTATTATTTTACAACTCAATTTTTTTTTTTTTTAAGTAGGCTCCACATCTAATGTAGGGCTTGAACTCATGACCTGAGTTCAGGAGTCGCATGCTCTACCAAGTGAGCCAGCCAGGCACCTCAAATAAGACTAGCCCCGTTTTTAAAGTAATCTCTACATGACATGGAGCTCAAACTTACAACCCCAAGAGCAAGAGCCTCCCACTCGACGGACTGAGCCAGCCAGGCGCCCCCCATCATAAGCTATTGTTTTAATGTAGTTTAACTGACATTAAAATTAAGCAAAAACTCCTCCTACGTGAAATCACTTCCTTTCCAAAGTTAGTTGTGCTCAGTCATTTTTTTGCCCCAAATGAATCTACATTTACACAGGTTTTTTAAGTTGATTTTGGAAGTTTTGCCTGCTTCCTGCTTTAAGAATTCAAACAGTGCTGAAGATTATAAAGTAGCTGCACCTTTAATCATAAATTATATGTATAATTGGATACACTCATAGGCTCTTTTTTATGTTCCCTCAGTTCTCTCTTCTTGCTCTGGTGTCAACTTCAGGCAAAGTGAGGGGGAGGATCTGTGAAGGTCTAGATGGCTAACTTTCAACACAGGAGAGTCCCTTACATGTGTAGCACGGTGGTTAGAAGTGCTGGTTCTGGAGCTCAACTGGTTAGACCGAGTCCCAGCTTTTGAATTTGAGCAGCTTGTCTGTCTTCTTGGTGCATCAGTGTCTTCATTAAATGAAGGTGGTCATTGTACCCACCTCATAAGATTGTGGTGAGGATTCAACTAACTGATGCATGTAAAGGGCTTGGAGCAGTGCCTGGGACATAGTAAATGCTCAACCACTAGCTACAATCATTGGTATTATGATGATGATGATGATGATGGACATGTGCAGAGAGGAGGAAGAGAAGAAAAATTACTTATGAGTGCTTCCTATGTATGCCTGCATGATCTCTCCATCTGATCTCTCTGAATTAGTACTTTTATTCCCTTTTTATAAAGATGAGGAACCTAAAATTCGGGGTGGTTATATATGGAAGGAATAGAATAAATTATTAGACCCATTTCTAGGACTGAGGACAAGATAAATACCAAAAGCTGCCTGACTCGGAGATAGCCAAATACTGAGGAATGAGATGAGAAACAGGCTTGCAGAGTCATACCACCCTTTCGGACCAAAGGGCAGTGTTCTAACATTCAGGACTGAGTGGGTGCCTAACCCAATCTGGTATCAGAAAACCGCTTTGGAAATCCAACTGTTTTTATACTGGCTGTATTTTCTGTAAATATTTCTTGTTTTCTTCTCCCTTTGTATGTACTAAAATTATTTCTGAACTACCACTCTGTCTCATTTGTATTTTGAGGGAACAAAAAGGAAAAAGGAATCTTTGGGCACCTTCTGGAGCTTTCAGGGAGAACATGTCAGACACCAGGTGTCCTGGGCTTCAAATGCCAGAAGCCTAAGAGGGAAGAGAAATGCAGGGAAGAAAATCCTCGGGGCGCCTGGGTGGCTCAGTCATTTAACTGTCTGCCTGCGGCTCAGGTCATAATCTCAGGGTCTGGGGATTGAGCCCCAAGTAGGGCTCCCTGCTCAGCAGGGAGCCTGCTTCTCCCTCTCCTCCCTGCTTGTGCTCTCTCTCACTGTCTCTCTCTCAAATAACTAAAATCTTTAAAAAAAAAAAAAAAGAAAGAAAGAAAGAAAGAAAGGAAGGAAGAAAGAAAGAAAGAAAAAATCCTTTTCTCCAGAGGAGTGTTCTCTGCTCTAACCTTAGAAGGTTTTGAATAATGTTGCCTAGAGAATGGCCTTTTACTTACTCATCTGTCCAGCATGACTCATCCCTAAGAGTGTTGAGTAAGTGAAATTTTACAGTATTTATGTTTCTGTGACTTTTATAAGTATGGTGATGTGGAAAGAGCATGGACTTTGGAATTGGACAGGCCTAAGCTTTGTCACTTAGTGCTTGTATCATTTTGGGCTACTTAATAACTTCTCTGGGTTGGGGTGCCTCAGTGGCTCAGTCGGTTAAGCGTCTGCCTTTGGCTCAGGTCATGATCCTGGGGTCCTGGGATCGAGCGCCACATCAGGCTCCCTGCTCTGTGGGGAGTCTGCTTCTCCCTCTGCCCCTCCCCCTGCTCATGTGCTCTCTCTTTCTATCTCAAATAAATAAATAAAATCTTAAAAAAAAAAACCCACAAACTTCTCTGGGCTTCCTCAAGTATAAGATAGTAATAATGAAAATCTTTCACAGAATTGGTATGGAAATGAAATGAGGCAGCAAAAATGAAAGTATGACCTCTGGCACACATAGGCACTCGTGCCTTTCCTTTCTCTGTGGGATTGTGGGTTTGGAATGAGCATTTGGCCCCATCTTGGATTTATTTTTATACTTTTCTACTATACCCCATGCAGCGCTTTGTTTTCAGTGAGCGTCCTATAAATAGTGACTTAACGACATTGGCATACATGCACAGAAGTGGACTAACGGGTAAACAATTTTAGGTGTGTCTTAATGTTGATTATTTATCCTGTTACGGAGAAAAACTGCCAAATGTGGGTAGATAAGGTGTGCTGTCAGGGCTGAAGAGTTGGGCGTGTTGTTCCCTGCACAGGGCCAGCGGCTCCAGGGGAGAATGGGAACCAAGGCCTCGGCCCCCTCTGCTTGCAGAGCCCCCTGAGAGCTCCTTGTTTCAGTTTACTCAAAGGCAGTCTTCTGTGGGTCTTCTGTGGGTGAACCACAGCCTCATCTCTTCCCACACCAAGGGTTCATCTTACAGACAACTTGCTATGCCTGATTTAAATTGTCTGCTTTTTCTCACTTACTAAATACTTAAAAGGTAGAAAAAATACCGTTATATTCATTTACCCGTACGTACATTGAGACTGGGTAATTACTATAACTTCTTTGAAACTGTAACATAATTTCGGACTTCTGGAAAAGTAGAAAAAATATTACAGAGTTCCCACAACACATTTTGCAGTTTCCCAAATGTCAGTATATTTTACACACTTGCTCATCCTTAGCTCTCTACATTACATATGCAGATTATTTTTTTAGGCCATTTGAGAGAAATTTCCCTTCCTCCCCCTTTATTCCTTTCTTCTTTCATTCCTTCCTTCCTTCCCTCCCTCCTCCTTTCCTTCCTTCCTTCGTCTCAAATAAAACATATTAGGTAGACCTAATACTTCCCTGCTTCACCCTGCCCTTCTCTCCCTCCTTGCCTCTCCTTGCCTTTTTTTAGGGAGCCTGCTGTGTGACATGTTCTTGTCCCTTTACTACATATGACTGGATCTGTAGATACTAAATTTTCGTTATTTGTTGAGACTTGCTTTGTGACCCAGTACATGGTCACTTTTACAACTTTTCCATATAACCTGAGAAAGAATATGTACTCTTTAAATGAGCCAATAGCTATAAAGCACTTGCAACAGTGCCTGGCGCACTATAAGCACTATGTAGTATTAAATTTTTAAGACAGCGTACAGGTATATGCAAATCCACCGGCTCAAATTTGTTAACTGTCTTGTTCAAATTTTGTATACTTGAGCTCTCAACTTTTAAAGAAGTTTGCTAAAATCTCCCTGTGATCATGGATCTGTACATTTTTGCATGTATTCTGCCATCTTTTGCTCCCTGGCGTAAAAGCAATAAATTCTGGCCAGTTTTCCGCATCCCACCCTTAATCCCTCCTGTTAGTGTTTCATTGCACAGCAAAGAATTAGGCTGGACATCAGGGCACTGATTGAACAGAAAAGGCTTCACAGGGAAATGGAAGTTTATGAATCCAAACACACTGAGAATCACAGTGGCCTTGACATCTCCCTTTTGTAAGCTTTTGCTCTGCAGCCTAATCATCATTTGCTACACCCTGATATTTCTCCTCTCAAATGCCCCTCCCCCCACGCGTTGCACCATCCTACCCCACTCCCTCCCCCGCCATCCGTCAACCGTAATTCTTCTGAATCTTAAGCCAATTTGGGGGACAATATTCACCAATGCCCTCTCCAATATTTCAAAACTAAATTTCAATATTTCAATGATATTTATGGGACTGGAAGCTGGGGATGAAATGTTTCTTAGCTGATTTACTAAAAACCGGATATTGTTAGCTATATTATGATAAACAGAATACACATGGAGAGTGGGAAACAGACACGAAATAATTGAGAAAATTGCTAAAAGAGAAAAGAACTGTTTCTATAAGGAAGAAAATAGTGGGTGGGGGCGTGTCCCGTGAAGATGTTTTGCGGAAGGATATTCCAACAGGAGTGACCAGCTCTGTGAAGGTCATGGCCAGAACAAGCTTGGCGGCTGAAGGGCTGAAAGAAGCCAGCAGGGACGGATCACAGAGAGCAGCCGAGAGGTGGCAGGAGAGACACGGGGAGCTCCCATAGGGCTGTATGAGCCGTGTTAGAGCTCCTGATTTTATTCCAGAAACTGGAATCCGTTGAAGGGTGTTAAGCACAGAAGGAAGTGACCAGATTTATGGTTTTAAATATAACTCTAGCTAGAAGGTGGAGAATGACTTGAGAAGATCAGGAGTAGAAACAGGGATACCATTCATGGCGACTTTGGCAAACGGGGGTTTTTGGTGAGTTCAGAGTATGTCTCCCTCTTGTCAAAGAGTTTACTAAAACCACAAGGGCAAATGAAACAGACTCTAACTTCAGCTGTAAAGGATCGTTTGTACAGTTTGTGATGACCATCATAGATTCTTTATAGGTCTGGAAGGTATAGACTTATAACCACAACTCCACCCCCGATTTGAATTTTGTGGGTATTTTGTGAAAACTTTTTATTTTGAAAAATTTAACCTTCATTTAAAAAGTACAATGAATTCCCGTTACCTTGGGAATGACTTACTCAATGATTGTCAAGTTTGCTGACATTTACTTCGTCACTTTGTTTCTTCCTTTGCTGAATTATTTAAAAGCAAATCCCAAATATATAATCTTGTCCCTTCATATTAAGGACCCACCTCCAAAATATGAACATTTTCTTATATAGCACAAAGCCATATTCACAAAATTAACAATTTATTGCTAACATCTAATGCCAATTCCATAACCAAATTTCTTTAATGTCTCAAAAATGTCTTTTTTATAGTTGTTTTGTTCAAATCAGAATCTAAATAAGATCTGCACAATGCATTTGGTTGTTTGATCTTTTAAGTCTCTTAATCCACAGCACCGCTTCTTTTTCCCCTCCTTTCCTCTTCTTTTTTTCCTTTTTAAAGTTTATGTTACTGACTTGTAGAAACTGGATTAGTTAATCCTGTAAAATGTCTAAATAGTTTATAATAAAAACTGTTTTTTAAAATACAGGATAAAATACGGGGTTTGAGCCTTTAAACTTCCAGTAAGTCAGACCATCTCTCTGGAATGTTCTTTGAAGTGTCTGGCATACAACACAGTTGGTGAGCCATAAACACCACACTTGGCACGCATACGCAAGCTGTTAAATAAGAGTGCTTGTGCTTAATGTTTTAATTTTATCATTCAGTCTTCTCAGGTTCTTGACCTGCTTACTCACTGTGATTTGTCTACTGTTATTAAATTAACAGAATCTGAAAATAGCAGTTTCTCAAATGTTTTCAAAAGCAATTAAGATAATGCTTCGGTTTGCTAACCTCAGCCCTTTTCACTTGAGAAATTAGAAAATTAAAAACAGTTGAACTGGTATTGATAAAAAGCCAAGTTTGGTTCCAGTTCAAGGATGAACAGAAAAACCAGTGGCCAAACAATGCATGTTTCCTTCACCTCAATGTTGGTCTCTCCGAGAAGGATGACTTTGGTATCTTTGCTATAATTAGCCTCTGTTGCCAATGGAGCAGAGTCTTATTACCTGCAGTAAATCGAACTGGATCACTAGTTCTTTTGGCTTTGTTGTTTCAACAGGTTATAGTGCATGAATATCATTGACAATACCATGGTTATATAAAATGTTGGCATAGGGAAAACTGGATAAAGGGTATATGGGAACTCTGTACTATCTTTACAACTCCTCTAAATATAAAATTATTTCAAAGTAAGACTTTTTTTTTTTTTTAAGAAAGGGAGAGAGGAGTGGNTTTATTTATTTATTGGACAGAGATAGAGACAGCCAGCGAGAGAGGGAACACAAGCAGGGGGAGTGGGAGAGGAAGAAGCAGGCTCATAGCAGAGGAGCCTGACGTGGGGCTCGATCCCGTAACGCCGGGATCACGCCCTGAGCCGAAGGCAGATGGCTTAACTGACTGAGCCACCCAGGTGCCCCAAGATGTTTTAAAATATTAATTTCCTCTTCTAAATGATTATCTTAAGAAAGTGCATGGTAATTCCATTAATGATGTCATTGCTTTAATTATTTTTGAAGCCCCTTTTTTGGAACTGTCCTCAAAAGTCTAAAATCAAAGGTCATAAAATTGGAAGATTGAAAGAGATCTGAGGAGTTATCTAGTCCAATCTCCCAAGCATTCCAGAGAATTCTGCTATGTATCATAATTTATTTACCATTCCCCTAGTGGTTAATATTTAGGTTGTGTCCCAAATTGTCCCCTTTACAAAGTTTATTGTACATATATCTTTTTTTATACATATATCTTTAGACACATTAGAGATATGTCAGTACTCTAGATTTCAAAAAGTGGAATTACAGGGTCAAAGGAAACACACATTTAAAATATTGATTAAGTCCTTCCAATTTGCCATCCGAAAAAGCTGTATGCTCCTACCAATAGTGTGTGGGCATATACTAACATAGGTTGCTAGCAATCTTTTACATTTTTGCTATTCTAATAGGGGCCTTGTGAGTTTGGGGCAGTGACAGCAGCCTGCCCCTGTAGGGAAGAATACTTTACCAATGACATATTTTAGAATTAGCATGATGATATATGTTTTACTATTATTTTGAAAATTCTCTACAGACAGTGCATCTCCTTATTGCTTGCCTTGCTTCCTGCTGACTGCTCACACCACCCATCCCCACTTGGTATACTGCTGCCGATAGGTAAAAAAGCCATCTTGCTTGAATTTGCATTTCTCTGATTAGCAGTGAGGTTGAGCACATGCTTATTTGTTAACTGGCAACTTGTATGCATTCTCACTGAATTACCTATTTATATCCTTAGTCTGTTTTATTTTTTATTTTCTAAAATTTTTCTTATTTTAAAAGAACATTTTATATATAATGAATAGCAACTCTTTGTTTTACCCAATTTGCAAATGTTTTCTCTGTGTCACTCATCTTTTAACTTTACAGTCTCTTTTGCTTTATGAAAGTTATGGTGCTGTTTGGGGGAAGACAAAAGTGAGGGTTTTTAAAAAATATTTATTTATTTTAGAGAGAGACTGAGAGAGAGAGCAGGCAGAGGGGCAGAGGGAGAGGGAGAGAGAGAATCCTCAAGCAGACTTGCTGCTGAGTGCAGAGCCCAATGCGGGGCTTGATCCCAGGGCCCTGAGATGGTGACCACAGCTGAAATCAGGAATCTGTCCACGTAACTGACTGAGCCACCCAGATGCTCCAAGTGAGTTTTTATTTCATTTAAATTCATTTAAAATTAAAAATACCAGGAACTAGGAATGCATTTCAAAAAGCTCTCAAATTCCAAGTAGGAAATCCACTGTGCTTATCTGAGCAGGGAGGAATGCTAGGATCAAAGCAAGGCACAGCAAAAGACTCCTGGCTGCCCTTCCTGGACTCCCTCTACTTGCCTCCCAGCTCCCATCTCTCAGCCCATGCTATTGCTCTCCTGGGAATTCCAAGGAGAGAAGGATGAACCTAAGGAGAGGCATGGCTCTTTACAAAAGTGTTTAATCTTCACGTAATCTGATCAGTACATCCGGGCTTCCAGGTTTTGTTTCAGGCTAAGAAAGTTCTTTCCTACCCAAAGTTTGTAAAGATATTTTCCAGTATATTTTTTTTACAAATAGTTTTATTGTTTTGATTTTTTACACTTAGATTTTTAAATCACCCATGATTTATGGGTAATTAAGCCAATTGTCCTTATGCTGTTTATACTGAATTATCTAGTCTTCCCCCGCTGATTTGAAATGCCATCTTGAGGGCCTCCTGGCTGGCTCAGTGAGTAGAGCATACAGCTCTTGATCTCGGGCTTGTGAGTTCAAGCCCCATGTTAGGTGTGGAGATTACTCAAAAATAAAATATTGGGGCACCTGGGTGGTTCAGTCAGTTAAGTGTCTGACTTCAGCTTAGGTCATGATCTCAGGGTCCTGGGATCAGGCCTCATGTTGGGCTCTCTGCTCAGTGAGGAGTCTGTTCTCCCTTTCCCTCTGCCCTTCCCCCCCAACTCGTGCTCTCTGTCTCTCAAATAAATAAATAAAATGTTTTTTAAAAAAGTAAATAAAATATTAATGGGGCAGCTGGGTGGCTCAGTTGGTTAAGCGTCAACTCTTGATTTCAGCGCAGGTCATGGTTTCGGGGTCTTGAGATGGAGCCCTGCCCTGGGAGGTCCAAGATCAGTGGGGAGTCCGCTTGAGATTCCCCTCCCCTGGCTTGAGTGCCCGTGCATGCGCGCGCACACACTCTCTCTCTCTTTCTCAAATAAATAAATAAAGCTTTAAAAAATATATTTTAAGGAAAGGAAATGCCACCTCGAGCATGTGTGAAATCCTGTAAGTATGAACCCGGGTTATTTTCTGAACTCTGTTCCATTCTACTGACCTTGTCATCTTTTTCTGATGAGTACCATACTACCCTATTCACTGTATAGTTTCATAGTTCTTGTAGTGTCTTGTAAGCCAAGTCTTATTTTGTTAGAGCTGTTTTTCAAAACCTTCTTGGCTATTTTGAAACATTTTCTCTTCCAGATAAACTAGAGAATCAACTTTTAAATTTAAAAAATTCCACAGGGATTTTGATAAAAATTACATTCTATTTACAGATCAATATGGGGAGAATTGGCTTTAAAAAAAACATTGAGGCTTCTTATCCATATATGACTCTCCATTTACAGAGACTTTATATGTCCTTCAGTTGGTTTTTAATGGGTTTTGAACATTTTTATTAATTTTATTTCTAGGCTTTTTTTAGTTGTGATTATTATGATTGTGTCATTTTTCCATTTTATCTTTGAACTGGTTCTTCCTGATACATAGTGAAACTATGATTTTTGTATATTCCTTTTGTACTTAGTATCTTGTATTACTATACTTTGTTAACTGAACTCTCCCCCATCTCTGGGCATTAGGTTGTTCCCAAGTTCTGATGGTCATAATTAGCATTGCTATAAACATCTCTAATCAGGTAATTTTTTCCCTTTAAATTTCTTCCCACATATTGTAAAAACAGATTTAAAGGGTATATGGAACTTTATGGCTCTTACTACATATTGCTCTGAGTAATCTCCTGAAGAGCTAGCCCCCTTTCCAATTCTGCCTGTAATAACATATGCAAATCAAGTAACAATGATGAAGATAATGATGATGAGGATGATGAGACCACTTGGTGAGAGCCAGTGTTATGCTCTGGGCTTTCCATGTCTTTTCTCACTTAATACTCACAGTGAATCTATAACATGCTATTGCTGTATCATATGGACAGATAAGGAAACTTAGGCACAGAGAAAGAGGGTAACATCTGCACTCATAACTGATACGAGCCAAAGTCAGATGTGGTGTGATCCATGGTCAAGGCCTTCTTCCTATGTCTTCTCTAGTACCCATTCTTTTTATCTTTCATTTACATTTGAGACTTTAAAAAGCATATAAGACCTGAAAGTTGTTTTACTTTGCATCTCTTAACCAATAAGTATGTTGTTAGGTAACACACTTGTTAAACCTCTTTTTTATCTCCTTTGACCACTTAGCCAATAGACTGGTGATGTTAATTATATATTTATACAACTCTCTCTATACATTGGATAGAAAGTTTTAAAAGATTATTTTTTTCCCCACATCTTTACAAATATTCTTGGGTTTTATTGCCCATTGATTCTTCCTTCCTCTATTCTAATTTATGCCTTCTGTAAATTCTTCTTATCTGAAAATTCCATTACCAGCATGGAGAATATTAAGTAGAGGGAATACTCTTATCTTATTCATACAGTAATAGTAGCAGTTAGTAATAATAACAGCTTTCAAAAACTGAATGTTTACCAATTGCTAAGTACACTATTTACATAATCTCATTTAATCATCACTATAATCCAGTGAAATATTATCTTTGTTTTACAGATGAAGAAATAGGCTCAGATTTATCAACTTGGCCAAGGGCACACAGTTAATAAAAGGAAGTCCTGTCTATTACAAAGCCCATGTTCCTAATAACAGTACTGGGCCCTCCATTATACAGCGAGAATAAAATTGACTCTCTTTTAAAAAAAAAAATCTCTTTATCATGTTAAGAAATCTTCCATACCAATTTCTTTTAAACATTTTGAATGCATGGGTTTTTTGAGATAATTAGTTTCATGTTTACAACATAATGATTCAGTATTTATATATATTGTGAAATGATCACCACAATAAATCTAGTTAACATCCATCACCACACCTAGTTACCAATTTCTTTCATACCAATTTCTTACAAGCTTTAAATCAGAGATTTTTTTTTTTTTAAAGATTTTATTTATTTATTTGACAGAGATAGAGACAGCCAGCGAGAGAGGGAACACAAGGGGGGAGTGGGAGAGGAAGAAGCAGGCTCATAGCAGAGGAGCCTGATGTGGGGCTCAATCCCATAACGCTGGGATCACGCCCTGAGCCGAAGGCAGACGCTCAACCGCTGTGCCACCCAGGCGCCCCTAAATCAGAGATTTTTAATTTAATTATATATATTCTTGACATTTACAAAAAACCTTGCCATTTGCCTCACATAGCCTAGCTTCTACCTCTTGTGGTCTCTGGGCGTTGCCACTCCAGTCTCCAGGGGGCACTGTTTCCCCTTTAATATTGTGGCTCAAGCGTTTGACTCCAAATTCCCTTAGGTACAGACAAGACCAGGGAAAATATTTAAACAAAGTTTACAAAGGGCTCAGATGAACAGAAGCCAAGTGAGTAGAGAGAGTAATATACAACTAGATAATTTGGTTCACTGAATGCAGAGTAGGCATTTCAGTATTTGACACGCCCTACCTAGCTTCCCACTGCATGCACACAGCAGAAGCCTTTTTTTTTTTCTATCCTGCACTATGTCCTCAAGCAAGCAAAATTCTTCAAAAACTGGCTCCGAGATTGGTAAGGCTAGTCCCAGCTAAGGGCTTCCTTCCAAATTCTAGCTTCCAGTGTCAGTATCTGCCTCTCCCTACGTACTAGACATTAAGCATGTTGGCCATCTTCTGGGAAGATGGCATCGTCTACCACTGGTTCGTAGCTTTACCCTGTTGTTTGGAAATGGTTATCTGTGGGTCTCTCATTCTTCTTCACGTCTTAGTCAGTATGCAAGAGTGCAAGGCCCGGATAGCTTCTATTACATATCTATTACTGCATAACAAATTACTCCAAAACACAGAGGCTTCAAAGAACACTTTTTTTTTTTTTTTACAGGTTCTGTTGAGTAGGAATCTGGGCATAGCTTAGCTAGGTGCCCTTGGCCTCAGTGTCTCTGATAAGGCTACAGTCAACATTGGCCAGGGTACAGTCATCCCCAGTCTTGAATAAAGGAGAGTCTGCTTCCAAGGTCACTCAAGCTGTTGGCAGGCCTCAGGTTCTTACTCACTGTTGGCCAAGGCATCCCTTCCTTGCTGTGCAGGTCTCTCTGTAAGGCAGCTTACAACATGATAACTGTCTGCCCTCAGAGTGAGTGAGAGAAGACAGAAGCCACAGTCTTTTTATAACCTAATCTCAGAAGCAACATCCTGTCACTTGTGCTATATTAAATTAGTTAGAAGTGAGTCAATAAATCTAGCCCACAGTCAACGGGAGGTGAATACCAGGAGGCAAGAACCATTATGGGCCATTTTAGAGGCCTTCTACCACTTCACTTTTTATCCAAGCCAGTTTTCATGGTTGTGTTTGCAGCAAGAAATCTTTTTTTTTTTTTTAAGTAATCTTTACTTTAGGGCTTAAACTTACTACCCCAAGATCAAGAGTAGCATGACTTACTGACTGAGCCAGCCAGGTGCCCCTACAGCAACAATCTTGAGAGATAAAGTAACATCTCCCTCTGGGACAAAGAAGCTGACTTAGCTTTTTGCTTGCTAGAAAAACAATGGGTTCCCCAAGCTCACTGTTCCCCCACTGAACACAAACCCACTGCATGTGTAACATCTATCTGGGTGCTTTGGTATCACACCTGGGGAACTTGGGGGGCAAGAGGAATTGATACGAACAAGTCATGCTTTTTATGCTGTGCTGTGGGTAAAACAATTTTTTTTCTCTGAGACTCAGATGTCTCATGTCTTTTTTCAGTATCTGTGAAACAGTAAAGGCTAACTTATTGGCTTGTAAGTGGGATAAAATCAAATTGCACACCTGACAGTTTGACTCAATAGCACAACTCAGAATTGTATACAGGCCCTGGGAGACTAGCATTCATACAAGAGGTCTACATACGTAGTATTCATTTTATTCGACAAACACCTATATGCCAGGTAATTATTCTAAGGGTTTATGAATATAAACTCATCTGATCCATGAGGTAGACACTGTCAAAAATCCCTGCTTTACAGATGAGGAAGAGGAGGCCCAAAGATGTTGAGTAACTTGCTCCAAATCATACTGCTCATAAGTGTCAGAGCCTCCTTATTCAAACAGAAACAACACAAACAACCTGCCTACAGCATGCATTGATCCAGTGTATCATGCTAACTGGGTTCAGAGTTGGCAAGGGGTGGAGCAGAGAGAAGATGGGGGAAATGACAAAGTAGAGAGTCAATTCCTCAAAACATTTGTTGAAATCATCAATTTAGAGTTTTTTTTATTCCTAACGTAGTAACGTATTGTCTTGTTTCAAAGGATATTCAAAGGATAAACTTTACCAATCGTATTGATAAACGCTTTGATTTCGTGTGCTGTATTTGACTTCTTAGGATTTGATTTAGAACATTTGTTCTATCTTCCGACTATGAAGGTTAAAATGAATTGTCCACACAAAAATCTGAACACGGAGTTTATAACAGCTTTATTCATAAGTGCCAAAACTTGGAAGCAACCAAGATGTCCTTCAGGAGGTGAATGGATAAACTCTGGTACATCCAGACAATAGAAAATTGTTTAATGCTAAAAAGGAATAAGCTATTAAGCCATAAAAAGATTGGGGGGGGGGCTTTAATGCATATCACTAATTAAAAGAAGCCAATCTAAAAAGATTAACTTCTTTGATTCCAACTGTATGACAATCTGGAAAAGGCAAATATATGGAGATAGAAAAAAGATCAGTGATTGCCAGGGGTTGGGAGGAAGGGAGGGATGAATTGGGCAGAGCTCAGAGGATGTCAGAGCAGTGAAACTATTCTGCATGGTACTATAATGGTGAAAACATGTTATTAGACATTTGCCCAGCCATTAGAATATGTAACAACAAGAGTGAACCCTAATGCAAACTACAGACTTTGAATGACAATGATGTGTCAGTGTAGGTTCATCCATTACAAGGAAAGTACCACTCTGGTGGGGGCAGGGGTTATCTGAGAACTCTCTACGTTCTGCTCAATGTTGCTGTGAACCTTAAACTGCTCTAAAAAATAAAGTCAATTTTAAAAAATACTTTGAAAATGACAGTGTACTTTAAAATGTAAAATATTATTAATAGTGTAAGAATGTGTAGTAAGTTTTTGTTAACCTCGCTCTCTACCTGGCCATGTCCCCCATGCTCTTCCTGCCTGTGACCTCCTCCTTTCCTTAGCAAGTGTAAATGGCTTGGCCCCCACTTGGCCTCTCTTCCTTTGCTCCATTGTCCTTCTCTTGAACCTTCCCAACCCAGGTTCAATCCGGCTGTCTGTCTCCTCCATGGCTTTATCACGGCTGCAGAGCTCGGCTGCAGAAAAACCACAATGGTGAAATGATATGTATCGTACAATTTGCATTCTCCTACATCAGCTCATCCCTCGGTGTTTCCTGCAACTATTTCTGTATTTCTCAAATCAGAGCTTTCTGCTTAAAATATGTATCCGTAAGTTTTAAGTGTAGTTTGCCTTTGTGATATTGTACTATTTTGAATAAATAAATATTTTCGAAGTCTTAGGCCATTTCTTCCTACTCTACAGATATTATATGTCAGCCTTTTTGTATATATATATAAAATTGGATTCATGTTATTAAGCTGTTTTCTATTAAAACAAAATAATCTGGCTTCTAATGAGCATGCATATCAATGATGATTCACCCCAAAATACTTATGAATTAGCAAACCCAGGCGGTTGATGTGTTTACAGTTGCTTTAATTATTGGTGTCTTTAAGAAGATTCTGTGGAATAGTTGAGTCATATTCCCTTCTCCAGTGTGCCTCAATGCCCTGGAATAAGCCTCCCTTGTTCTTAGATTAGGGTATCTTTTCACTCAATGAGCTCAATCAAAATCTAATTCAAAGCTTTCCACATGTCTTTTAGCAAGACCACAGACCACTCCCTGAGTCCTAGAGATCAGTACTAGTGGTCTCAAATTGGTAGCCCATGGGGCAAATTTGCTTGATAGATGTGGCTCATTTGGCCTGCACAGTGTTTTAACAAAATCCTAATTCATTCCTAGCATTTTGAAATTACGCCATTTCACATTAAAATGTATATTGCTAGCTTTTATTGAAAAATTAATAGGGGCACCTGGGTAGCTCAGTCAGCTAAATGTCTGCCTTCGGCTCAGGTCATGATCCCAGGGTTCTAGGATCAAATCCCGCATCGGGCTTCCTGCTCTGCGGAGAGCCTGCTTCTCCCTATCCCTCTGCTGCACCCCCTGCTCGTGCTCTCTCTATCTCTCTCTTAAATAATTAAATAAATAAAATCTTTAAAAAAAAAAGAAAAATGAATAGATCTGGCAACTTTGGGCCTATGTGCTCACATAGCAACAATCAGCTGATGGTAGCCGTCAGCTGTCCCTTTGAGGGGGATGCACCTCTCGCCACTCATGAAGACTGATGGTCAGTTACCATTTATCATCTCATGTTTACCTCTTCTGACACTATCGCAGGTGCCTCCCAGGTGCTTCAGACATTCAGTTTGTAAACTCTTCTACACCTGGTCCTTGCTGCCTTTCATCTAGCACCACCCATTGACTCTGTGGTGCTCTAGAAAGACCATGGGCTTCAATTCAAATGGACTCAGCTCTGCCACTTACCTGCTGTGTGCCCTGGGTAGGGTTATTTCACCTCTTTGAATTTCTGTTCCTTTATCTGTGAAACGGGGGATAAAGACAGTATGGTTATGTGGATTAAAGGAAATAATGGGAGCACCTGGGTGGCTCAGTTGGTCAATCTTGATTCTGGCTCAGGTCATGATTTCAGGGTCGTGAAATCGAGTTCTGTGTTGGGCTCTGCACTCAGTGGGGAATCTGCTTGAGATTCACTCTCTTCCTCTCCATCTACCCCTCCCCCCACCATGTGCACACACAAGCACTCTCGTGCTTTCTCTAAAATAAATAAATATATATATATTTTTTAAAAGATTTCATCTATTTGACAGAGATAGAGACAGCCAGCGAGAGATGGAACACAAGCAGGAGGAGTGGGAGAGGAAGAAGCAGGCTCACAGCAGAGGAGCCTGATGTGGGGCTCGACCCCACACCACCAGGATCACGCCCTGAGCCGAAGGCAGACGCCCAACCACTGCACCACCCAGGCAACCCAAATAAATCTTAAAAAAAAATAAATAAAGGCAATAATGTACACAATGTGCTTCTGATAGAGCCAAGAAGAGGCAGGAAGGACTTGGTGAGTACGGCCTGCCTCCTTTGACAACCTCTAAGCTCACCTCTCAAGAGATGACAGGGCTACTCCCGTAAGTCTCCAGCATGGTCAATTCATAACTAATTTGTATGATATTCTCAGGTGTCTAGATACAAACAAAAATTTAAGAAACGAGGGGTACCTGGCTGGCTCAGTTGGTAGAGCATGTGACACTTGATCTTGGGGTCTTGAGTTTGAGCCCCATGTTGGGGATAGAATTTAGTGAAAAAATAAAATTAAATTAAACTTTAAAAATAATAAATAAGTAAAATATAAGAAGACAGATAGTACTTAGGTAAAATTTATATTCTATAACTGTCATCTGCCATCATCAAGGAACCATAATGGGTTAAGTTGGAGGCCAACAGCATTTCTATTGCTTGGAGAATAATCCTATGGCATGGTAAATAGAACTCTTGCAATTAGTTGTATAAAGAAAACAAAAATGAAAAAGTTTGTGCGTTGGCATGTTTTCCAAAACTGGGGGGGGGGGGACAATTCTCTATATGACACACTTGTTCTCACACTATAACTTGTAGAGTTCCTGATGTGTCTATATATCTAACTTGCTTCTTATATGCTGCTGTAACAAATTACCACATACTTAGAGACTTAAAACAACACAAATGTATTATCTTACAGCTCTCTAGGTTTGAAGTCTGACATTGGTGTCACTGAGCTAAAATTAGTGTGTCAGCAGGGCTGCACTTTTTTTTGGAAGCTCTAGGAGTGAATCCCTTTTTTTGCCTTCTCCAGCTTCTAGAGGCCACTCACATTCCATAGCTTGAGGCCCCTTTCTCCACCTTCAAAACCAACAATGTTGTATCTCTCCAACCATCCTTCCATAGTGAAATCTTTTTCTCTAACCCTTCTTTTGCCTTCTTCCTCTTCACTTTTAAGGACCCTTGGGAACTCCTTGGACCCACTCAGAAAATCCAGGATATACTTCCTATCTTAAGGTCAGCTGATTAGCAAACTTAATTCCATCTGCAACCTTCTTTTTTAAAATTAATTTTTAAAAATTGAGGTACAATTAACATATGACATATTAGTTTCAGGTGTACAGCATAATGATTCAATATCTGTATATATTGCTAAATGATCACAAGTCCAGTCAACATCCATCACCACACATAGTTATAATGTCTTTCTTGTTATAGAAAATTTAAGATCTACTCTCTTAGCAACTTTCAAATATACAATACAGCATTATTAACTATAGTCACCTACCATACATTACATCCCATGACTTATTCATTTTATAACTGGAAGCTTGTACCTTTTGACCACCTTCATTCATTTTACCTACCTGCCCTCATCACTGCTTCTGGCAGCCACCAATCCGTTCTCTGTTATCTGAGTTCATTTTTGTTTTGGTTTAGATTCCATAATAAGTAAGATTATATAGTATTTGCCATTTCTTGTCTGACTTAATTCACTTAACACAATGGCCTCAAAGTCTATCCATATTGTCCTCGCAAACTTAATTCTTTGCCATGTAATTTAACGTATTTACAGGTTCCAGGGACTAGGATATGGATATCTTTCAGAGGTCTACCGTAATTAGTAGGTATATTACTATGAATTTATCTTACTTATTCTTCACAACAACCTTATGAAGTAGGAACTACTTTTACAAATAAGAAAACTGAGGGTGAGGAGTTAAGAAATGTGCTTGGGTCCAGAGCTGGTAAGTAGCAGTGAAATTCAAACCCAGAGCTATTTTCCTCTAAAGCCATGTGCTTAATCACTACACTATACTGAAACTTGTTCAAATGACATTTTCTATTTTCTTTTTTCTTTTTTTTATTTATTTATTTTTTTAAAAGATTTTATTTATTCATCCGACAGAGAGAGACACAGCCAGTGAGAGAGGGAACACAAGCAGGGGGAGTGGGAGAGGAAAAAGCAGGCTCCCAGCGGAGGAGCCTGACGTGGAGCTCGATCCCAGAATGCCGGGATCACGCCCTGAGCCAAAGGCAGACGCTTAACAACTGTGCCACCCAGGCACCCCTCTATTTTCTTTTTTTTAAAATTAAAAAAATTTTTTAAAGATTTTATTTATTTATTTATTTATTTATTTGAGGGGGGAAGTGGGGAGAGGGTGAGAATCTCAAGCAGACTCCGTACTAAGCATGGAGCCCAAAATGGGGCTCCATCCCACGACCCTGAGATTATGGCCTGAACTGAGATCAAGAGTCAGATGTTTAACCAACTGATCCACCCAGGTGCCCCTCCTTCTATTTTCTATGAAAATGATTATTATAGTGAAAATTGGATTTTGGGGGGGCAGTGGGTTAGCCCAAGGAGTATATATGTGTCAGTTAAAATTCAAATAAAGATATTGCCTCTTTATTGCCTTAATGTGCTGCTTATATTTTCCAAAATGAATTTTATATGATCACAGCCTCTTGTAACTAAGTCTGACTTCATACTATGCCCCAAATTGTTAATACCACTTGGTTTTTTTTGTAATTAATTAATTTATTTGACAGGAAGAGAGAGGGAGAGAACGAGCCGGGGGTAGGGGCAGAGGGAGAAGAAGACTCCCTGCTGAGCAGGGAGCCCTATGTGGGGCTCCATCCCAGGACCCAAGGATCACAACCTGAGCCGAAGGCAGACGCTTCACTGGCTGAGCCACCCAGGTGCCCCATACCACTTGCTTTTAAAAAGTCAAACAGATATAGTTTCCTCTAAAGGCTGTGAACTTTGACTTTGCTTATTTGCAGAGTTTAAAAGTAAATGAGACCCCAGGTAGTTATGTGATTCAGTTTCTTGCCTTGAATACCTTACAGCCCCACTTTTTTTCTATTTTTTTTTTAGGGAAATGTTATGGGATTCCATTGTAGGAGTTTAATTTCTATGATCTTAGCAGCTTTTTCTTCTACCTGTTTTTCATGATTGTTTCTAATGCAAATAACTAGCAATTAAAAGTAATTTATCCCAGTCATGAGTTGAAATTACAAGTAATGAGATAAAATTTTAAAGAGGTGGTTGAAGCCAAATAGCACACTTGTAAAACTTTCAAACAACATGGTATTAGGCTTGGAGAAACACACCAGGCAAAAGTGGTGAGATAGGTAAAAAAGGCAATGTACTGAGGAGTACATTCAATAATGAATGCACTACACATCACATACGGAAAAAATCAGTGAGTTTTTCTCATTCTCTGTCAAGGATATAAAATCCCCTTGAAAGCACAATGCATGTTTGTACCTTGAACCTTCCCTCTGTCTTAACACAGTGCTTTGAAGAGAAAATGTTTGTTGAATCAATGATATTTATATTTACATATGATTGCATAAAAAGCACCCTGCAGATATCTAGAAGAGAAAATAAGTCATAAATGGTTTATTTAAACTACATAAAAACTAAGTGGGTCTTCAAATGACCAGTTTCAAATTCAAATCCCACTGTACAGCAAATCGTTATCTATGCCAAGGGCTGGGAGTGGGAGTAGGGGAAGGTGCTGAGAAACAGGTGATTCTGTGAAGATTGTAGGAACAGTTCTTTATTACCTTCTTCATAAATGATTTAAACTACTCTTTGTGGGTGGGGATAATCTTTTTAATTTCTACCTCTCTGAGCCTAGCATAGTACTTGGCATACACTCGGTACTCAACAAATAGTTACTGAATGAAGAAGAAAGGAACAAAAGGCATAATTCTCAGATGACACCAAACCAGAATGCACACATGTATAGATTACGTATTTGTGACTTCCTATACTAATATATTGTACACGTTGTAAAACAGAAGCTCCAAATTTAAAAACATGAAATAATCACTATATTTTAAATAATTTAATGGCATTTTATTAATAGTATAAAGCCTTTCTGAGATCATGACCTGAGCTGAAGACAGATACCTAACTGACTGATCCACCCAGGTACCCCAACTTCTTTCTTTTTAGACAAAACAAATAGACATTGGAGTATTTTCTTTCTGAACCGTATTGGCTTGTCTTGACTATACTCAGGATGTACACCTTCCACCTTGGATTTTTTTTTGACTTAACAAATATGATGAAATGTAAAATCACTCAGGAAAAGTACAGTTTTGATAAAATAGGTATAGGAATAATAAAAACAACCTCTTAAATATAATGCAAGAAAACATAAGTAGGCTAAACAAGAATTTCGAGTTTAGATTTTAAAATCTGATAATGATGAAGTGTAATTTTAAATGTAATTCTAAGTTACAATATAGGGGTGTGAACTGAAGAGCTGTGAGAGAATGCTCTCACTGTATTAAGAACTTACCTGATCTTTTATACAGTTCCATGTCTCATACTGGGCATCTCATCTAAAAAAGAATGTGGAGAATTTGGAAAGAATTCATATGAGAGTCATAAAACAAACAAACAAAAAGAGGTGTGAGAAAAAGTTAAAAGAACTGGGGTTGTTTATTCTAGAAAACCTAGAGAATTTAAGGGTCTTCCAGTATCTGAAAAGTTATAATCCCTTAAGGTCTATTTAAGTCTTCGACCCATCTGGTTGAGACAGACACAAATGCCTTAGAGAATTAGTTGCAGAAATAACAGCAACACACTTTTTTTAAGCCAGAGAGTACTAAGCCTTTGCATTTGAAATAGGTTCAATCATTCATTGTACATAATTAACAGTAAGTAACTGAGTCACCAAATGAATAGTGTTTAAGAAAAGCTATTATTTCCTACTGATAAGCAACTAAAATAATTGTTATCTTCAAAGTCCACCTAGTAGGTTTGAGCTCAAAGACCTAATATGATTCTCTGAGGAACACAGTAACTGCTGACATGACTTATGTAAGTAAGTTATTATCAACTATTAACAGATGTAATTTATGTATGTAACAGACTATCCAAACAAGAGACAGTAAAAAAAAAAAAATGAGAAAGGAAAAAGGGCGATTTGTATTTTGTTCTTGATACTCATAATAACTAGATTGGAAGACAATGAGGTTTCCTTAATTTCCTTAGTAGGGAAGGATAATAGTTTTACTTCAGATAATTAATGGTCTTAGCAAGATTTAAAGTAATTTCTAGCAACTTTTTATCAAAAAGCTGTGCCAGCAATGTAAGGGTTCTGATTTCTTAACATGACCCCTTGATTTTTCTCAGGAGTCTAACAGAGAAAGTGAAAAAGTCCTGTGATCTAAAGGACCTTATATTTGACCCTAATGTAGTCTTGCTTTAAAATGGTTTTCACTTTGTTACAAAGCACACTTGAACTTCAGGCACTTCAGTTTTGAGTTTGAACATGGCTAATTTGGTCCAACAAAAATGTTGAGCTTTGGGCCATTCCCACCCCCAACACACAAAATGAGTACACTCTGAACCATTTTCTAAATGAAGGAAAGAATTGGGCTCTGTGCCAAGGTGGTATAAACCAGTGTCAAGATTCATCAATTCCCATGAGTATCTGAGTTTTTCTAACTATCCCTTGGGTGGCTTTGTATTGTACTAAATTGTTTTGCTCATAAAATGCAACAAATTAGTCACTTTAATTCTCATATTCTTACCTATTTTACAGCAGGCTTTATGGGTTAACTCTTTCCTGAGCCGATTCATGGCTTGGACTATCCTTAAACTACACTCCCAAGAAAAATGGTTTTCTTTTTCTGAAGTTGTGGGATGCTGTGATTGGTATACCGAAGGATAAACATAGCTGGAAACTATAGCAACAACTCATGGTGTCTGACCCACTTAAGGAGATGGGTTTGCACTAGAACGAAGGAAAAGGCGCTATGAAAGCAATACAAATAATATGAATCAAAAACATCTTTCCTTTTGTAATCATGTGGTTGGTAGCACTATTCTTCTCTAGTCTTGTCGATTTATCTGCTATAAAACAAATATTCTAGTGAATGAGGGCTCTCACTTCCGTTACCAACTGACTTATGAATAGAAGCCATTCAGGTCCCATCGCTGTCATTTTATCACATTTTCTCCCTATGGGAAGTGATATTTCTTATATTGTTATGCTCCTCAACTCTTCCAAAGTTATAATGAAAGAACTACAAATAATAGAGGATTTTATTAGGATATAAAAAGTCGTGATCGTTCCTTATCAGGCACCAGTTTTGGGAAAAGATTTTCCATGTTGAAGAATAGGTGAAAACCAAGCACTCATCTCATTGGATATATTACCAAAAAAAAAAAAAAATACTGTATTCTCTTGTTAGGTAGTTGTTTGTCTTTATTTTTAATATTTGGATCAATATAGTATCGCCAGTCCAATTTTCTAAAGTTCTGAACATAACTACATCTTAGTATTTCTTTTATGATTTTTTCTTATTACTTTTAGGATTTCTATTTAAAAAAATCCCCCCAAACTCTAAAATTTGACCATTCTTTAGACTAGTACAAAAGGAATCTAAAATATTGACATTTTTATATCTGTGTTAGAGCTAATCATAATGATGATGACAATAGCAATCAACTGATATTATGTTCCAGGCATTCTACTAAGTTCATTTGATCCTCCTAGCAATTTCATAAGATAAGCACTATTATTATCTCTGTTTCACTGAGGAGAGAAAAGTACTATTATCCTATGTTACTGATGAAACCAAAGCTCAGAGAGGTAAAATAATTTGCCAAAAATAGAGAGTGGCAGAGCCAGAACTTAAACACGAGTCTGTCCAATTCCAAAGCCTATGCTCATAATCTGTACATTACAGATAAAGCAGATGAACAGAATATTTGCCCTCTCTGCATGAATAGAGTCATATTTCCAAACAAAATATTGGAACCCACAGTCTAAACAAAAAACTTTTTTCCGTTTTAAAATTTTATGTATATGAAACCTTTTATAAAAGCATAAGTATCAGCTAGACATTTAGCTGAACATTCAACAACTTTTCTTTTACAGTATAAACTTAAAGAAATTGGAAACATAATGGAACACGGAGATATGATCTGTATCTATAGATGAATATGATTAATCAAAGTGATCAGCCTTAAAGTGTGCCTTTAAAATTAATTTTAAGTGAAAAAGCCCTTTAATGTTAAGTTTGTGAATATATTTACAATCTCTGGTATTCTGAGAAATCAAGCTAGTGAATTGCAGCTCTCATTATAAATGCAAAATACCCAACATCTTATCAGTTGAATGTGACTCATCCCCCTTCTTGTCTTAAAATTTTGTGGGAGGTGGTATGTATGCATGTATGTGTGTGTTCTTCACAGCAGGAAGACAGATTTATTCTGGAAATGTAATGGCTCCCAGATGGTTTTTTTTTTTTTTTTTAAGAAGAAAGGAAGGAAGGAAGGAAGGAAGGAAGGAAGGAAGGAAGGAAGGAAAGAAAGAAAGGAAAGGAAACGAAAAGCTGAAATGTTGGGCACCTGGGTGGCTCAGTCATTAAGTGTCTGCCTTGGGCTCAGGGTGTGATCCTGGCATTCTGGGATCAAGCCCCACATCAGGCTCCTCTGCTGGGAGCCTGCTTCTTCCTCTCCCACTCCCCCTGCTTGTGTTCCCTCTCTCGCTGGCGGTCTTTCTCTCTCTGTCAAATAAATAAGAAAAATATTAAAAAAAAAAAAAAAAAAAGAAAAGTTGAAATGTCGTAGCCTGGTATGTATCTCTAAAGTGAGAATGATGTCATTATATTTGGAGTTTATTGACACAAAATTTTCTTTTGTCCGAAAAATTTTTCAGCATGCTGAATATGGTTTTAATCAGGAGATACACTGATCATTTGTTGATTTTGTTACAAGGGAGGAAATTCTGTAGCTTCTCTGTGCCTCATTGTGTGGATCACAATGAAAACATGCGAAGGACCATGGCAGTGTGTTGATTTGTGTCTACTGTATTTTACATCTACTTCTGTATGCCCTGAAAATCATTGTTCAGAAAGTTCCGCAGGATTATTATGTCTTGAAGTAAAAAAATGTTGGATTCACAATTCCTTTTCTTTAAGAAGGAGAAGGTCATACTGTGTTAATTGACATTACAAATGAATATTCTCACCTTTACCTGTGGGTTAAATTTTTTAATATTATTTTAAAACATAAGGAAATATCCACTGAATTTAGGGAAGCCACACATAAATTCTGGCTTCTCTAATTACCTTTGGAAGATTATTTGTTCATAGATTTATGGCATATTCTCTGGAATCGTATGATCTGAAGTATAGATCATTGCCTCAAAATCTAAAACATGATATAGACATGGTAATCTTTATATAGTTGTTTGAGTCTATCTTCAAGTGATATCTGATAAAACTTAAACTACAGTAGTGTTGTGGGGCAAACGACAATCCCACTCTTCTTCCAAATCCTAACCACTTTCTTCCACGTCCACTGAATCATGTCATTCTTAGTTTCCCACTCACCTTCCTTACCTCTCTTTAACTGGAAAAAAGGAGACAAATAAAATGCAACTTCCATATGTAAAGAATAAGAAAGAGTAGTTAGAAACTGTGAAGTGTGACCTCCCCTGACTTGGAGATTAATGGGAATGCAAAAAAAAAAAAAGGGGGGGGGCTTGGAAAATGTGTGGAAAGGAAATTTCTCTGTACCCAGGATCCGCCAATTTCTGACCTATCTATAAACACAAAAGCCAAAACGTTGCTGATGAAAAAAGGTAGAAAACTTCAAATAACACTAAATGAAACACAGTTGTTCCCCTAAATTTTCTGGATACTTGTTTCACTTCCCTGAGTCTCCAATTTACACCCAGCCGCAGGCCCACCAGGCCGTTCCCGGGCTGACTCTTACTGCTCCGGCTGTCCAGCGGTCCTGCTCGCGGCGGACGCCAGGGTCGTCTCCAGCCGGCGGCCGGGCGCGTTGGCCCACGCGGCTCTCTGGCCCCAGGGCAGCAGTCACTATCAGCCGAGCAGCAGGAAACACCGAGGAGCCCCAGCCTCCACACAGGATCCACCGGTGTCCCCTGAACTTTGCGCACACGGCGAAGCCGAAGGCAGACCGCGCGCTGTGGCCGGGCTTTCGCCGGGGGTCGAGCCGCGGCGGGGCTGAGCAGAAGCCGCCCAGCCTGCGGCTCCAGCCTGGCGCCTGCAGCCCCTAGCTTCGGCACGGGCGCCCTCCCGCCGCGCTGCCGGCCGCCCGGCTCTCCGGGGCCGCCCGGCACACTGCGGGAGGAGCCGCCGGCCGCCGTGACGCGTCAGGGAGGAAACGGCGGCGCCCGGCGGCCCTGCGGGGAAGGAGGAAACGCGAGTGCGCTAGCCTCTGCGCCCGCCGCGCCAGGAGGCAGCACCGTGGAGCGGGGTAGGTGCGGGTCCTCTGGGACCCAAGGCGGGTGGGCCGGCCGCAGGGTCCGCGCGCGTCCGGGCCGCACTCGGAGCCCCCCGGGAGGGTGAGACGGGGCGGGGCGAGCGGTGCCCGGGCCTCGACTGCTGCCTCTTCTCGGAGCAAACGTGACTTTCCTGGGTCTTTGGGCAGCTCCCCTGACCCCCCAGCCCGAAAACCTCCGAGTTGGTGGAAGGGGAGAAGCAATACCCCCGGCCAGCCCCCGACTCTAAGAGTTTGTGGTCTGTTTCCTCGAGGTGAATTCAGAGTCTGCCTTTTGATTCCTAAACTCTCGAGCCGTGTCGGTGGACGGACATTGTTAACCCGGTGCGCAGCCTCCCAGCTTAGGGGAGCCGGGAACTGCGGGGGCGGGGGGGGACCCCACCGGAGGTCGAAGGAGGGTGCGAGTCACCTGCGGCGATCGGGGATGGAGGAGGCCCTGGGAGTGGAGAGCACGGGAATGAATCATTAACCTGTTGTCAGCAGACTGAAATCTGAAACTAATGCGTTACTGCCCTTAAATTCTCTGTGATTTAAACCCTTTCCGTCTCCTTTAAAGTGAATTTGGCTCTATTGATTCCCACAGCTTTAGTGTTGATATGTACCATCTAGAGTGCTCTGAGATTTTTACATTTTTGTCTTTTTTAGTGGTGGTTAGTTGGGGAGATAGAAAAGAGAAAGAACTCATCTCTTGAGACTTAAACTCTTTCATCATTTAATTTTGCACAGTAATTTCTGAACCATGAGTAGAATTTTGGTCCTGCGCAAGAGACTATATAGAGATGCAGGTACACTTGAGATGAAGGAATACATATAGAGCACTATAGTTCCCAAATCTTTATTTAAAACCATTAGACTGTTGTGTGTTTTGATGCTCTACCTTGTCTCTACGTTGAGGATTTACCCAACCTGTCTGGGAAGTGACTTATTTACTTAATAAACACTTAAATGGTTCTTACCACGGGCTTGGGCTCCTTTTTAGTGTTTTATAAATATTAACTCAAATTGTTAACACAAAATATTAAATTATAGCGGTTCCAGCAGTGAAGAGGTTGTGTGTACTTAAGTTCCCCAAGTGTCATTGCAAGAGCTTAGAAACATTAGAGGAAGTTTCAGGCATATTTTAGGACTGGGTGTGCCTTCTGGCGCACTTGGCTACCACTCCTGTAAGACAAGCCGCCACCCCTTCACTCCCTGGGGGAAGGGAGTCTGGAGCTATGGGAATGAGACCTCTTCCTTGCAGATCTCCGCCAGATCCCTAGCATCGTCCGACTGTAAGACAGTTTTTCTCATCCACCATAGTGCCCATCATTAGCTAACTCCGGAGAGACCAGAACTTCCCCCTTTTCCAACTGCCCCTACATGGAGCCTAATTTTGGTTTTAAAAGGAGCTTTGTTCCTATCTGTTTGACAGTTGATGAAACCATAGTTTAGTGAAACGTACTATAAAATAGACTGTTTTTGCTTGTACACGTCAACATAACAAATAATGCTTTGTAATTTTACTGCCCTTTGCTATTGGTAACATTGAGTTGATAGATCAACCTGGTAGGTGTCCATTTTGTGATTTGCAGACATATAGAAAGAATATTTTTCCAGAATAAAGTACCCTCTTCAAATGAGTCCTTGGCCTGATGGTAAGATTGGTAGAGACCCAAAATGGTGAATCATGGTTTTTGTCATTATGGTGATTATCAATTTGATGTCAAAATCTGCGTGTCATACTAGCTTTCTCTTTGAAGCTTTCTCTATCTCCCATTTAAATTTTCAGAGAGATGATTAAATGAGACTCTGAGCCTTATTTAATAGGATTATGAGGTGTCTCCTGGAAGCAGGAAGGCTCACTTTTCCTCTGATACAATTTATGGTACAACAGAGAGTGGCATTCATGAACTCAGTTCAGTGAAATGACTACTAACGCTTTCATGGTTTACAGAGTGCTTCCAGATATATTTGTGAAGTTGGCAGCCATTTTTTATTCCTGTTTTTACAGATGAGGAAACTGAGGCATAGAAATGTAAAATGTTTTAGCCAGGATTGTACAGCTGGTGGGAGAGAGAGCTTGAATAGAGAGCAGGTGTGTGGACAGTGCCTGGCATATGCCAGCCTGTAATTAACATTGTGGAATGAATGATTCCAAATGACTTCAGATTTCTTGCTCTTTCCAAACATTATTCTTCTCAAATACTGTAATTGACTTAGTCTAAGAGATTTCTGGGCCTATACCAATGTCTCTCAGTTACTCCAAACAGTATCTGATACAACAAACATCTTTTCCACAAAAGAGATGAGGATGCCCTTGGACTCATTTCTTAGGATTTGTCAACTCTGGTTTTTGAAAAAGCAGTAGGTTGTTTATTTTGTTCTCTTCTCAGACATCTTTCTTTTTTCCTGTGATTTGAAGATAGTTTAGATTGGAGGTATGGTTTCATTCTTTGTGTCGACAGCTTCCTTATCTCTCCCTGCTCATTGAAGGTCATTTTTAAGGACTACAAATCACTGTAGGTTTTCAGTGTCAGTGAACTCAATTAAGCTACTTAGATTTATGATCGGGTTCAAACACAATGATCATAGGTATTGTCATTTTTTTTTAAGCACCTGACACTACTACTACTGTGTTTTTTGAAATGTAAGTAAATGGTCTCTTTTTAAAAAGTTTTATTTATTTAAGCAATCTCTACACCCAGCAGGGTGCTGGAACTCACAACCCCAAGTTCAAGAGTTGCACACTTTCTGACTGAGCCAGCCAGGAGGCCTTAAAAGGTCTTTAAAAAAAAAAAAAGACCAAAAAACCCCTCAACTATTTATATCCTTCCAGTATAATCTCTGTTTCCTAAAGTATGTGACCTGCAGATAGTTAACCTTCAATTAGAGAGGAAACTATGGCCATTACCTGCAGGGAGGAATTGAGCAGCGTGTCATGGAAAAAAGAGAGATGGGGTGGCCTTTCCCATGAGGGATATTAGGTGGTAAGAAGCCCTTAATGAAGCCAGACTGAGTCATCTGCCTGTTAACATTCTTCTGTGTGGGGGTGGAATAAAATACTTTTGAAACCTGTCTTGTTTCAGAAACCACTTTACCTTTTCTGATCCTCATATTTTCTCTCTTTTTTTTAATTCATGTAAATTACTGACTAAACTGCTGATTCATGAAACTCAAATTATGTAACATGTTATTCCTGACAGAAACAGCTCCCACATTATTTTAAGGGACTCAATGCTTCTGTTTTCCTTTACCTATTCCATTCCTTATGGTGGCATCTTTGTTCTCATTTCACTTTTTTTTTTCTGTTTCATGGAGAAAAGTAAATCTAAGAGGTGCTGATTCCACATCTTGTAGTTCATGTCAAAGTAATTTTAACTCAGTTCTTTGAATTGTCATTGCTGAGAAAGACAACGTGGAAATCAAATGTTGAAGGCTGAGTCAGAGCATCGATAAGTAAAATTTTATTACCTGTCTGAAGCTGAGCCAGGGGGTTTTCAAAGGGAATTAGGGCAGTGTACAATATCCTTGCTTTTGTCCAGTTTCCCAGGACCTCTCCTATTTCCCACAGGTCCTGAATACCTGTCTTGGTCCATCTCCTTGTAGCCACTATTTCTTCTATTATTCAAAACCAAAATCTGTTTTCCTTGGGGGGGGGGATGTAGGTGAGTGAAAGGAGGGTGAAGGGAATTGTTGTAGGGTAAGAGATTGATAATATATAAGAGGGAAGACAGGAGATGTGTGAGTGAAGTAAGAGATATTTAGTGAGCTCTCATGGTGGATTTGTGCAGAGTACTGGCCTCCCCCAATGGGGCCATAAATATAGGGAAGACTTACATGGGATCAAAGAATGTGTGGCAAGGATTAAAAACAGCTACTGGTGTGTGATATTGGCAGGCAGAGCTCCTTTGTACCACCAAGTGGGGAAGGAGCGTTATAGGTAGCTGTTGTTTCGGGCCACCATATGAGTTTGTCTGCAGATAATTCAAATGTAGAGGGCTGGTTTTGTGGCTTTTAACTTGAGAATAGGAATGATTTGACAGGCTTTTGGTTGCGTAAAGGCCTGGATTTTGTACCTTTTTAAAGTCATACATTTTTTGAAGACTGTCTATAGTGTTGAGATAATGTTATTCCTTTTACTCTTTTGTGATTTTAAATAAGTGACATTGTATTTGCATTGCCTATAGTAATGAATATGATTCAGGTTAATTGCTTCCATTCAGGTTTCTGATATATTTACTATGCCGGTCAATACCAAACTTTTTTTTCTGTAGGTAAAATAGACTTCATATATAATCATTCATACACAAAATTGGACTCGGTGATGGACTAGCCATTCCACAGACAGCTGGATGAAATGTCCTCAAGTACAGTGGGGCTAGTGACTAGAGTCATTAGTAGGACTTGACTAATTATTTGCTCGAGTTCAAAAATGAGAAGGACCTTTATTACTCTAGTTATTTACCTCCCTGTTTTTTAAATAAAAATGGATTAAAGTTAAAATGATCTGGTTTCCAACTCAGTGTCCATATATGCAGACAAACATACATGTAGGACCAAGTGTATAACCTACATAATCTAATGCACATGTATGTTACATGTATGACTAGCTAAGAAGGAGTATAAGAATCATATCCTTAGTTTCCCAAGAAAACACTATACGTCATCTCTTTCCCTCATTTTAATTTTATTATTGTCTCATATTTTATAAACATTTTAATTACAAAGGTATGCATGCCTTTAAATTCAAGCAACTGAGAAGGATGTTAAGTAAAAAATGAGTCCTCTCCACTCTAATCTTACCCATTTCTCAGTTTTATATCCTGGTAGACTTTTCCCCACATTCATGTAAATTTGTATATCTATAAATGTACATGGAGGTTTTGTTTTTAAATATTTTGTTTATTTATTTGTCAGAGAGAGAGAGAGAGCACAAGCAGGGGGAGTGGCAGGCAGAGGGAGAAGCAGGCTCCCCACTGAGCAAGGAGCCAGATGCAAGACTCCATCCCTGGACCCTGGGATCATGACCTAAGCTGAAGGAAGACACTTAGCCAACTGAGCCACCCAGGTGTCCCATGTATATTGAGTTGTTTTTTTTTTAATAGGAATCATTCTACCCATTATACTCTTTTGTTTCTTATTTAACACTTTATCATCTATACATCTATAGATCTACATAAATTTTGACAGCTACATAATGTTCCCTTGCATAGCTAATAACTTACTCATTTTCTAGCTCCATTACTTATATGTTCCCTCTTTTGTATCTTTTAAAATATATTTAAATCACCAAAGTAATACATTTTTTCAAGAGACATTTAAAGAACAAGAGAAACTAAGAATTACCAGTAAACCTACCATCCATTAATAATTGCTATTAATATTTTAGAGTACATCTTTCTAAACTTCTGTGTGTATCCATATTTTCAATGCCATTTAAAAAATTTCTCTTATACAGGCTTGCTTTGTTGGTTAGAAATCATGTTTATGTAGCCAACCAATGTCATAGATTCCATGCATGTTTAAACCAGGTATTCTGCCATACCCTAAACCTGGATAACACTCATGGAAATTTATCCCACTGCTCATCAAGGGGGTGAGGTGAGGGTACGTGGGTGGACTGATAAATCCATCCAAATCAGCATAAATCTTTCCAACGGAGGTCAGTTAATACTTGTATTTTAAGCACATCTAAAAGACAAGATGTTTAGGAAGAGAGATGATGGAATAGCCATATATAATTTTGATCGCTACAGGAGCAGCAGAAGTAATGGACTTGAACCAAGGAAAAGTGTTAAATTCAGTTAAAAATGAGAACAGCTGAACTTTAGATGTTTTGAAACAGTCTCCTAATGATAAGCACATGGTTTGGAGTGCTTGGTTTAACAAAGCTCCCACCAATGGTAGGAATAGATGATCTTGAAGTTCCTTGTGATCCTATTCTATTATAGGCTGTCTCAGAGTTAGTAACACTTGTCTTAGTATAATTTCATGCATACAACTCCCTAGTTGCATACTAACTCCACCAGTCTTCCCAGATGGCATCTGTCCAGGCTAACATCGCTCCACCCACTGAGCATGGGCACAGCTATCACCCACACGTTCTTCCTAGGTCTTCTTGCCGCCTTTCCCCCTTTCTGGAAGTTTAGTACCTTTTGACCTTTTTCTTTTTTCCTTTTCTTCCAGCTTCTGCTTTCAGGAAATTTCTGTTCTTTCTCCATCCCACTCTCTTCATTTTGGTCTTGAGCAAAAAAGATACTAATCATGGTGATACAGTTAAGAACAAGCCTTTAATAAGCAAAAAGAAAGCTTTTAGTTTGGGAGGGAAGGTAGACATTATAAAGAACTAGTGGTTTCAACCTTCAAAACCCTTGAGAATACCCAGTAATTCCTTTCAAAATTTCCGCAGAAGTCTCCATCCACCTCCTCTTCTGTAAATAAGCTGGTTTTCCTTCAGCATTGGCATGTATAATAAAATTTAAAACTGTTTATAATTGAGGGGGGGAGTTCATGTCATTGCAATAGCATTGTTTTGTGCTACTTTTTCCCCATTGAAGATGTTAGCTATATTATGGATTGAATAGACTGTTTTAGATAAGACGACTCTTCCCTTCAGAAAATACATCTAGTTCTGGATATCTGGTTTAAAACAATCTCTTTGGTTTTAAGTAAGTTGAAGACTTAGAAGGCTATTTTAGATAAAAGGTTAGCAATCTTTGAGAAGTGGTATGTCAAGATTCCAAACCCTTTCTTTCCAGATTTTCATCAGCAGAGATATGCTTTGGTGAGAAGCATAGATCGGCCTTTCATCCTTAGGAGTCAGAGAAGAAGCAATACTGGTTGCAAGAATGTTAGGTTGCCACCGGAGACTCTCCCAAGTCAGGCCCAGGTAGCCGACTTCATCAGCTCTCCTGTAAAGGTGCTTTGGCCAGACGTTTTGAGGAGCTCCACACCAAGACAATAGCTGCTTAAGCTACACTGAGAAGAAAGGCCTGTTTTTTTCATAAATATTAATGAAAAAGATTTTTTTTTAAAGATTTTATTTATTTATTTGACAGAGACAGCCAGCGAGAGAGGGAACACAAGCAGGGGGAGTGGGAGAGGAAGAAGCAGGCTCTTAGCGGAGGAGCCTGATGTGGGGCTCGATCCCAGAACACTGGGATCACGCCCTGAGCCGAAGGCAGACACTTAACGACTGAGCCACCCAGGCGCCCCTAATGAAAAAGATTTTGAAAAGACATTTTTATGCGGCTTTCAAACAACATGATGCTAAAATTGATGCTGGCTTAAACATCCAAGTTCTATATCATTCGCTTATTTGAACTGGGTCAGTAAACATCCAGAAGTTAAGACTTTGCTATAATTTTTAAAAAATGTTCTTGCTTTTGTAGTTCTTTGTGTACATAGTTGGGATTTAATACATTCTGACATAAGTAGCTCTCTTTTCTGATTGATCTCCTGTTACCCCTACTCTCTCTTCTCATGAATATTTGGTTTAAGTTTTTTTGTCTGTAAGGCAGTGATTTCTTTTTAATTAATGAAAGATAAGACACTCATATGTCTTAGCGGAGAACATTTTTTAAGAGATTTATAAGACTGTGCTCCCTTTTCTCCTTGAATTTTTTTTCCTGCCTTTGGATTTCCTTTATTCTGTTCCCACTGACATTAACATCATTTATGTTTCGCCTTTTAAAAGTCCACATGTGTGCAAACAAAAGTCCCTGTCCTGCTGAATTTATTTGTTGCTTTCATTGGACATTTAGGATTAAAAATTTGCCTTTGGAGTGCAGAATGGTATTGATAAATTGATACTTTTATGTGGAAAAAAATGAAAGAAAAAGGATGTATTTTTTGCCTTGCTTGTCTAGGTATAGAGAGACTCTGGAAGGCTACTAAGAAATTAACAGTGTTTATCTATTTGGGATTGGGTGGTGAGAGCTGGGTGGGTAGGGACACGGGTGGGAAAGCAGACCTTTCCCTGTGTCTTTTTTATATTCTCTTGGTTTGAACCATGTCAATATGTAACCCATTGTAAAAATCATTTTTAAAATCACGTCCATTGGTTTCCTGACTTATAGAAAATAAATCTATCCTTTTCTGTTTTCCCTTTTCCATATGTCTTTAGGAAAATTGTTTTATTTTTTCCAATAACATGATTTTATATATTTTATTTATTTTTTGAAGTTTTATTTTAATCCCAGTTAGCATACAGTGTTTTATTAGTTTCAGGTGTAAAATATAATGATTCCACAATTTTATACATTACTCAGTGCTCATGATGACACGTGTACTCTTTAGTTCCCATCACCTATTTAACCCATTCCCCCCACCCACCTTCCTCTGGTAACCATCTCTATAATTAAGAGTCTGTTTCTTGATTTGTCTCTCTCTCTCTCTCAAAAGTTGTTGTTTTAAATCTTTTTAAAAGAATCCTGGTGTAGTCTAGTCTCAAAGGACCATTTTGTGGGCATCTTGACCTGTTCCCTTCTGCTTTCTCAAGTGTGGCGTCTTAAGATTCAGTATGAAGCCTTCTCTTAAGAAATTTTGATCCTGCAAATACAGCCAAGCCTTAAGTTCTTGTTGGCTTATTTGATGAATCGTTTAACTGAAATTTTCTGCAACATTCTGCCAACTGGATATTCAGTTGTTTCCTAATAAAACTGCCAGGCAATAACAACATAATTACTGCAAAGTTAGTAGATTTTTTTCCCCCATGGTATCTTGTATCTTATCATCATCATTATAATTTACCTACTTAAGAGTATATGAGTTTCATACTTGTAGAAAATAAAGGATGGTTTCCTTTGATATTTACATAATTCTGCCCTTTTTAGTACACACTAAGCCAAACAGTTTCTTTCATCTGGACTTTTGTAGTTTTTGTCATTTGTGACCTGTATTTTACTTTGCGGAGAGCAAAGAGAAAGGAATTAATATTTGTTGAGTATCTACCATGTACTAGGTGCTTTAAGACATTATTATTATTATTTTTAAAGATTATTTATTTGAGAGAGAGAGTGATTGCGCACAGCAGGGGGAGGGGCAGAGGGAGAGGGAGACAGGCAGACTTTGTGCTGAGCAGGGAGCTGGACAACGCATGGCCCTATCCCAGGACCTGAGATCATGACCTCAGCTGAAATCAAGAGTCTGACGCTTAACCAACTGAGCCACCCAGGTGCCCCAAAACGTTTTTTTATTAAATATTCAGAATAACTCTGGGGAGTAGGTGAGTAGTTTTATTTTACAGATGAGCAAATTGGGGCTTAGTAAGGTTTTGAAGGGAGCTATATGTAAGCAACACAGGGCAGAGTTGATCTGAACCCTAGGAGGTCTCCTGTGCCTTTGAGGAGGGGGTAAAGGCTGACTCGGCTTAAACCCCTCATCTGAAAGAACAGGCAGAATTGATTCACGGATAACTCAGATTACCATCTGCTGTGAGGTAGTGATTAAATGAGCTTGAAGACTGGTTTTTCAGGGGCACCTGGGTGGCTCAGTTGGTTAAGCGTCTGCCTTTGGCTCAGGTCATGATCCCAGGGTCCGGGGATCAAGCCCCACATCAGGCTCCTTGCTCTATGGGGAGCCTGCTTCTCCCTCTCCTCCTGCTTGTGCTCACTTGGTCCCTCTCTCTCTCTGTCAAATAAATGAAATCTTCAAAAAAAAAAAGAAGATGACTGGCTTTACAGTTTTACTTAATTTTTCTGAGATTACATTATTTTAATTTAGTAACTGGTGCCAGACTTCAAGAAGAAAGCTGACTGAAAATGTTTTAAATATCATATATTTCTTGCTTAATAGAAAAGGGCCTAAAATTCTAAATTTAATTACTGAATGGGTTAAATTCTGAATGTACAGGTTTTGAATGTCTTATGTTGGTATCTGCAGAGGTGTTAAACTCCTACTATTAGCAACCAATGCCCAGTGAAATTTGCCAACTCTAACAAATGCTGTTGTCATGCTATTGTCTAAAATCGTTTAAAGATGATAATCAGCAGCACTCATATAAATCTGGAGATAGAGCCATCAGCAGGTATGGTCAATCATTATGCTGATCTTTGTTGGATGTTAGCTAATGTAGGTATACCATGTATCTTGGCAGTTACTAGGATGAGCTCGTGTTTAACCAAGTAAGAATGAAAGAACATTTTATGTCTCAATTGATATTATTCCATTATCTAATGTATTTATGTTCTGGGCAAAGACGGTAAGAAAGATATTGAGGAAATTCAAGTGATTAGAAAGTTTAAAAAGAAGCAGAAGGTCACAGATAGTGAATGAACAGGACAGAATAAACCCACCCACAACATACTCTGGAATCTGTTACACTTAATACTTTAAATTTTTTTAAATTTTTATATTCTTTTTCCATTGAATTAACTTGGCATCCATGTAAAAAATCAATTGACCATAAATGTAAACATATATTTCTGTACTCTCATTTTTATTCTAATACCAGTGCCCACTGTCTTAATTAGTTCAGTGTGGCTTTGTAGTAAGTTCTAAAATCAGGAAGTATGAGTCCTCCAACTTTGTTCTTTTTCAAGATTGCACTATTTTGGGGCTATTGAATTTCATATGAATTTTAGAATCTGCTTGCCAATTTATAAAAAAATGGTAACTGGGATTTTGATAGGGATTACATTGAATCTGTAGATCAATTTGGAGAATATTGCCATCTTAATGATATTTTGTGTTCAGATCCATGAACATGGGTTGTTTTTCCATTCATTAAGATCTTTTATAGTTTTTCAACAATGTTTGTAGTTCTCAGCGTATGTCTTGTGCTGCTTTTGTTAAAATTTATTCCTAAATATTTTATTCTTTTTGATACTGTTGTAAATGGAATTGTTTTCTTAATTCATTTTATGTTTTCTCATTGCTACTCTATAGAAATACAACTGATTTTTTTAATTGAGGTATAATTAACATAATGTATTAGTACAATTTTTATTTTTTTAAAAGATTTTATTTATTTATTTGTCAGAGAAAGAGCGAGAGAGAGCACAAGCAGGGGGAGCAGCAGAGAGAGAAGGACAAGCAGACGCCCTGCTGAGCAAGGAGCCCAATGTGGGACTCGATCCCAGGACCCTGGGATCATGACCTGAGCGAAGGCAGACACTTAACTGACTGAGCCACCCAGGAACCCAGTACAATTGATTTTTAAATATTGACCTTGTATTTTTAATCTTGCTGAATTTATATATTAGTTTGAATAGTTTTTTGGTGGATTAATTAGGATTTTCTATATACAAGATTATATTATCTGCACATAGAGATAGTTTTACTTCTTCCTTATCAATCCAAATGCCTCTTATAATTTTTTCTTGCCTAATTGCTCTGGCTAGAACCTCCAGTACAATGTTGAATGGAAGTGAAGAGAGCTGATATCCTTGTCTTATTCCTGATAACAGGGGAAGAGCATTTAGTCTTTCATCATTACATGTGATGTTAGCTGTGGGTTTTTTATAGATGCCCTTTATTAGTTTGAGGAAATTCTCTTCTTAGTTTGCTGTGATTTTATCATTAGCGTGTTAGATTTTTCAAGTGACTTTTCTGCCTCTATTGAGATGATTGTGTAGTTTCTGTCCTTTATTTTGTTAATACAGTATATTACATTTGATTGGTATTCAGATGTTAAACCAACTTTATATTCCTGGAATAAATCACATTTGGTCACGGTATATAATACCATAATATGTTGCTGGATTTGATTTTCTGGTATTTTGTTGAGGATTTTTGCACCTATATTCATCTGTAATTTTCTTGTGATATCTTTATTTGGTTTTGTTATCAGGGTAATACTGGCTTCCTTGAATGAGTTCCTTCCTCTTCTTTTTCCTTGGGGGGGTGAGAGTTTATGAAAGATTAATATTAATTTTTCTTTAAGCTGGACCTTAGCTTTTATTTGTGGGAAGTTTTGATTACTAATACAGTCTCTTTACTTGTTACATATCTCTTTAGATAGTTTCTATTTCTTTAGTTTGTTTTGGTAGTTCTTTTCTTCTACAAATTTGTCCATTTCATCTAGGTCATCTAATTTGTTGGTGTACAACAAATTTTTACTTCTCTGAGATTGATAGTGATGTTCCCATTCATTCCTTATTTTAATAATTAGTCTTCTCTCTTCTTTTTCTTTTTTTTTAAAGATTTTATTTATTTATTTGAGAGAGAGAGCACGCAAGAGAGGGGGAGGGGCAGGAGGAGAAGCAGGCTCCAAGCTGAGCAAGGAGCCTGATGCGGGACTCTATCCCAGGACCCTGGGATCATGACCAGAGCTGAAGGCAGACACTTCACTGACCGAGCCACCCAGGCATCCCTAGTCTTCTCTCTTCTTGATCAGTATGGCTAAAGGTTGCCAACCTTGTTAATTTTTTTTCGAAGAACCAACTTTTGGTTTTCTCTATTGTTTTGCAATTCTCTGTTTCATTGATTTCTACTCTAATCATTATACTTCCTTTTGTTTGCTTTGGGTTTACATTGATCTTCTTTTTCTAGTCTCTTAAGGTGGAAATTTAAGCTGTTGATTTTTAGATCTTCTTTTTTAATGTAGGTGTTCACAGTTACACAGGTCCCTCCAAACACTATATTGAGTTCTAGAAGGCTTGGTTTGTTGTGTTTTCGTTTTCATTTATCTGAAAGTATTTCCTAATTTCCCTTGTGATTTCTTTTTTTTTTTCTTTTTTCTTTTTTTTTCCCTTGTGATTTCGTCTTTGACCGCTTGGTTACGTAAGAATATGTTGTTTAATTTCCACATATTTGTGAATTTGCTGAATTTCCTCTTGTTATTGCTTTCTAATTTAAATCCATTGTTTTCTGAGAACATACTTTGTATGATTTCTGTCTCTTTAAATTTAATGGGGCCTTCTTATGGCCTAATACATTGGCTTTCCTAGAGAATATTTTATGTGTATGTGAGAAGATCGTGTTTTTTTTCCCTGTTGGTAGGAATGTTCTATAGCTGTCTATTAGGTCTCATTGTTTTATAGCGTTGTTTATGTCTTCTCCTTCCTTATTGATCTTCTGCTTAGATATTCCCCTTAATACTTTTAAGGCATTATTTTAATGTTTCATATTAGTATAAATATAAAAACTTATTATCAAGATAAAAGACTCAAATGTGAACTTGTAATGTTGAGTGGGTTACTTAAACAAAATTAAAATTAAAAGTCATTTACTTTCACTACTTTTTAATATTAAAATTTAAATGTAACTTAAGTTCAGTGGTATTTTCTCAGATCCATGATTCTTTTGTGTCTATGTGACAGGATTTGCTAATAAAGTGCACTAAAATATTTTTTTCAAATAGTATTGACACTCATCTCATCTCAAATGAATCAACACTCTTATTTGATCAACTTACCTGCTAGGAATTAAGAGTTTACTTGCTAACATGTGGTAGAGGTGACAGCTCCAAAAAATGTAACAAATAGCACCACATCTTCACCCTAACCAGAACTGGTGAATAGTTGAATTTTCTTATTTTTCATTTTCTCTCTCTCTTTTTTAATAGATTTTATTTTATTTGAGAGAAAGCACAAATGGAGGGTGGGGCAGAGGGAGAAGCAGATCTCAGAATTTGGGGCTTGATCTCAGGACCCCCAGCCAAAGGCAGCCACTTAACTGACTGAGCCACCCAGGCGCCCCTTATTTTTCATTTTCAATGGTAACATTATTTGATCTAGACCTACATGAATTCTATGAAATACACATTTCAAAATTTGCAGTGGTAAAAAGGCCATGTGAAATTCCATTAATAGGCAATTTAAAATTTATCGATGTATGAATACCAGTAAATTCTTTTCCTCAGCTAAAAATACTTGGACATTTTAGTGCCATGTGTTTGTGAAGACAATATAATTTTACTTTGTAGTATATATGGAAATTATAATGCATTTTAAAATAGACTGTTGTTTTGAGATTATAAAAAAGCAAATAGCCACATTTTAGTGTGTGTGTGTGTGTGTGTGTGTGTGTGTGTGTGTTTTAACTGTAGTTAGAATGATCTCTGATTTAATGAATCCTGTCATCTAACAGTGACTGTTTTGGAAGGCCATTTGGCCTAGGTAGATGCAGGGTGTGGGTCAGGGGCACCTGGGTGGCTCAGTCAGTTAAGCAACTGCCTTGGGCTCAGGTTATGATCTCAGGGTCCTGGGATCGAGCCCCACATCAGGCTCCTTCCTCAATGGGGAGCCTGCTTCTCCCTGTCCCTCTGTTCCCCTTCCTGCTCATTCACGTTCTCTCTCTCAAATAAATAAATTTTTTTAAAGGGTGTGGATCAGAATATAGAGGAAAAATTGGACATTTCTAGATTACCCAGATTTTTGGATTATTAGAGGCAGCAGCAGTTTAGGAGAAAGCATAGATTGGAGAACAGAGTTGCTACAGAAGAATCAAAAACAATGTGATATGGAAAAAGTATAGACGTGGATGACTGAGGAGGAGGCAGCTGCAGAAGTTTTTAGAGGTCCTTGGCAAAGAAGCCAGTGCACAGAAATGGGTTCGTAGGTTTTCTAAATCTTTATCTACCTCTGGGAGGGAAATTTCTGAGAGTGAAGTGTGTCGTTGGAGCACATCCTCTTAAGCAGTGTAGTTATTGCAGTAATCGAATTTCCTCTTTCCATTTAGATCATGTGGCAGTATTCTCTGTTGGCAACACGAAACGTCCAAAGGGGTGAATGTGACTGTTTTTTTAAGTGTTTTAAAAATCTTATGAGCTAACTTAGAAAAGTGATGATGGATGTAAAAATCTTTGGCATAGTAAAGGGCACAAAGTAGGAATGTGATAAATATTGGCTGATAATAACCGATCCATAATATTCTATAATACTTAATAGCCTTGTCTAGGGAATTTAGAAAGCCCCAGTTATAGTGTTAGATGTGCCACTAACTTATTAAGGGATCCTTAGCAAGTCACTTGATTTTCTTTGATTATAAATTATGAAATTTCCTTCTACCTCTAAAATTCTATGGTTCTATTAAATCCATATAGAAAAAAAAGCTTTAAATAAAGATTATTATTTTAATAGAGGTGGAAGTTTTGTTGTTTTTCACAACTTTTACAATTTTAGCTAGGGTACACTCCATGAATAAGATTCTTTATAGCATTATCTAAAGCCAACCACTGATTTATTTGAAAACAAAGGGTTTCTTTACAGTGTCATTTAGCCTGGCTTTGCCATGAATCCAAGAATTATTCTACACTAATCAGAGAACAGTAATTCAGTTGTACTTAAATTTAGAGTTCCACACAGCCATTCACGAGAGATGAATTGAGGTGAACAAGTACTTCTAACTTAATTTGCAAAAGTTCTAAAATGTACGGGTGGAATGCTCTGTAGGAAAGTGAAAGATGAAAAGTAGGTTGAAAGTGTGGCTCAGATCAAGCAAAGCTGTTGGAGAAACGATTGCTACTTTTTGTTATATTTTCTGATCTGTGTGATTTCTAGGAAAAAATTAGTGATGTAAATTGTAGGAGCATTTTTACCATTTTGGAATGTTGGTGTATGGTGTGGCTATTAGATAATGAATCGGTATGGTTGGTCGTTTTTATTTTAGAAGGAAGCCAGTGCCTTTATGGGATCAAATCCATGTAGTTGTAAAGGAAAGAAACTCTTGTTCTCCTTGACACACAATACTCTGAACAATTCTGTACTCTGGTCATAAATGTGTGGTAGTTTTTCAACACACCAAGCAATTCCGAGACCAGCTGAGTGTCCTACAATTTAACTCAATCCTTACACTGCCTATCTGGAGATCCCACAGATTCAGAGCTCAGTTCTATAGAACTGTTTCCCCGCCCCCCTTCAGCCAACAGTGCAAGGCCAGGTTGTTACCTGTTCTTTTCACCAACAGGCTCTAAAATAATTTCCCATGACTCCCTCCCCATGTTTGATTAATTTCCCAGGGTGGCTCACAGAATTCAGAAAAAAGGTTTACTTACTAGATTGCTAGTTTATTATAAAGGCATATAACTCAGGAACAGCCAGGTGGAAGAGATGCATAGAGCAAGGTATATGGGAAGAGGTGAGGGAGCTTCCATGCCTTCAGTCAGGGGTGCACCACTCTCCCCACACCTCCTTGTGCACCAATTGGGAAACTCTCTGAATCCTGTCCTTTTGGTTTTCTATGGAGGCTTCATTATGTAGGCATGGTTGATGAAGTTATTGGCCATTGGTGGTTCTATTAAATCTGTATAGAATTTATTCAAACTCCAGCCCCATTCCCTTCCCCAGAGTTGAGGGGTGGGTGGGTATGCGGGACTGAAAGTTCCAACCCTCTGATCTAATCAGATTGGTTCCCCTGGTAACCAGTCCCTATCCTTGTATTACCTTGGCGTTTTCCAAAAGTCACCTCATTAACATAAACTCAGGTGTGATTGAAACAGGCGTGTTATATGAATGACAAGAGACACCTGTTTCACCTTTATTTCTTTATCACTTAGATTTTAGGAGCTCTACCAGAAACTGACAAAGACCAAATGTATGTATTTCTTAATATAAATCCCAGTGTCACCATAGTATATGGTTTGGTTTTAGGAGGGAAATTTTGCTCTGAGACTGAGTTTGTCTTCCCCAGTGTGAAAATCAATAATGGGAAACCTCACTAAAATGCGGTCTGGAGGTTCGGCACGCAAAGCTCCCACACCCTACCACTCGTAGTCAACTACAGACCCAACAGACAGAGATGGACCTCGTGGGTGGATACTACTTTACTATCTCAGGAGAAGGAAGAAAAGTTTGCCTTATCTCACTCGCACCCAACAGCCCAGCCAGTAAAAATCCACTATACTTCCAGCTCCTGGTGTACTCCAGTGGATTTTTTGTTTATAACTGCCTTCCGAACTTACCCCTGTTCTCTGTAAAAGAACCTACGACTCCTTTGTTCAATAGACTTGCCTAAGGTTTTGCTGCAGCTTGCTTGTCTGGTATTGTAATTCTCTTTTATTCCTGAATAAACCCATCTTTTGCTGGTAAAATAACTGGATGCTTTATTTTTAAGGTCAACACCTGGGCTGCCTGGGTGGCTCAGTCGTTAAGCATCTGCCTTCAGCTCAGGGCATGATCCCAGAGTCCTGGGATCAAGCCCCACATTGGGCTTCCTGCTCTGTTGGGAGCCTGCTTCTTCCTCTCCCACTCCCCCTGCTTGTGTTCCCTCTCTCGTTGGCTGTCTCTCTCGCCGTCAAATAAATAAACAAAATCTTAAAAAAAAATAAGGTCAACACCAACAATTTATTTAATGCAGGCTCACTGTAGGCATTTCATAAGCCACTAGCATACAGGATAATGTCTCTTAATAAGCCAATAAAGAAATAACAAACTCCAAAACAATAATAGATCAGAAATCACATTATTGTTCCAGGCAAGGGGAGATGAAAGAAATAAAGTCCAAATTTAGTTAGGGAAAACCTTTATATAGTCAGTATTCAGGAGAGAGAGCTCAGCCAACTGAGAGCTGATGTTAAGCAGCCAGAGCAAAAGTAAAAGTCCTTTGTTGCTGGAGCATGTTGGTAAGGAACAATGGCACTGATGTTGGTGGGAAAGATATTCTTCCTAGGGCCACTGCAGTTTTCAGCACTGTCGGTAAAAGAGTTGCCTTTCCTGCACCAGGACCCTCCAGCTTACCAGATCTTGGGAGAGCTATTTAGATCAACAAAGGTTAGCCTTACCAGAGTGAATACTCCCAGATAGTCCTCACAGACTCTCCGTGTTTATACTCTAAATGTCCCCTTGCCTTAGTTCCTGCTTCATATGTTTTATTGATAAGCCCCAAGCAAGGCCCTCGGCAGCTGAGCTATGGTGTGCTTATCAACAATAATGGATGACCTGATGAAATCCTGACACAACTTACTTCACTCCTACATCAAAACAACTTAACTCTTAAGAACAGTTTCATTTTTGTCATAAACAAGTAGGTTTGAAATCCTATCAAACCAATATACAACATCCTTGTTTAAGGATTGTTAGAATTATGAGAACCGAAACAATTTTTTCCACCTCCGTTAAGAAAATACAGTACACTTTAAATATCTCTGTAATCTTTAGTGGAAAAACCAGGAGGCAAGCCATTCAGATGTACTATGGGTTTTTTCTTTTTTTAAATCTTAAACTCTTACTATTAAAGTTCATTTATTATAATTCTGTGTACATTGCCTTAAGTTTAGTTTTAAAAGGAGGGAAAAGTGGAAAACAAGTTGCGAAACACTAAGGTAATAGATGGTGGTTATGAGTCATTATGGTTTATTGTGCAAGTATGTACAGTAGTAGAAGGATTTATCAGACACAGCTGTCTTAAAATGACAGTTTCATCAAATCCTCAGTGAAAAGGAGCCTGTATATATTTAATGGAAGTCTCTTCTCGTGGGCTTTCTAATCATTAAAATATAAAATTTGGGTCACTTGGAGAAGGTTCTGGGTAAATGACTGTGTTGAGGACTATATTAATTTGTTGGTTAGCATTTGCTCTTAAGTCTTTCTAGGACCCACAAGATCTAGCCCTATCTTAGAGGACTTTCAGACTTTATACAGGTAGAAAGCAAGGAGTATTTTCTCATTCTATGTAAGGTAGTTAGCCATAGACTTAATATTTTGGGCTTAAAAAGTTATTTTCCTTTAGTTTAATGTCTGTTGTTGAAGTTTACCACTCAGGTTTCAATTTTAATGTTTCTCTTTCATAACTAAAGCAGAATGAATCTTTGGACTGTGGCATTTAATAGAACCTTTATTCAAAGTTTTATATAGTCATATGTAAAAACAGAATACTTCTTTAAAATGTATATAAGATGGTCACAAATGGAATGAATGTCAATGCCAGGCATGTTATGCATAGAAGTAGCAGGTTGCCTTGGGTGACTCATTTTTTTCTGCTCCTTTGAGAAATTATACTTAAATGTGATTAAGAATGGGCATTCTGGGGGTGCCTGGCTCAGTTAGTTAAGCATCTGACTCTCGGTTTTGTCTCAGATCATGATCTCAGGGTCATGAGACTGAGCACCGCACTGGGCTCCTCACACTCAGCACAGAGTCTGCTTGAGATTCTCTCTCCCTCTCTCCACCTCCATTTCTCAAATAAGTAAATAAATAAATCTTAAAAAAAAAATAAGAATGGGCATTCTGGACTTACTTACCCAAAGTGTAATTCAAATAGTGGTTCAGCCACCACTTATGAGTTTTTCACGTAGTAATAGGACATATCTCATAGGGTTGTTATTAAGTTTAAAATAAATAATACTTGTAAAACACAACACAGTGCTTGTGATATAGTGGGTGCTCAATAAATGTTAGTAATTAATAATATACTAATCCTTCTGTATCTGTAGGTCATAAATTCTAAGACCCTCAGTGGATCCCTGAAACCCAGGATAGTACTAAATCCTATATATATTATGTTTTTTCCTATGCATACATATATATGATGAAGCTTAATTTATAACTCAGACACAGTAAGAGATTGACAACAATAGTTAATAATAAAATAGAACAATTACAACAATATACTATAATAAAAGTGATGTGAATGTGGTCTCTCTCTCTCTGACAATATATTTTTGTACCGTATTTGACATTCTTCTTGTAATGATGTGAGATGATCAAATGCCTATGTGATGACATGAGGTGAGGTGAATGACATAGGCTTTGTGAAGTAGCATTAGGCTGCTATTGACCTGATGATACATTTAAGGATCATCTGCTTCAAATTGCAATTTACAATGGGTAACTAAACCCATGGAAAGCAAAACAATGGATAAGGGGGGACTACTGTATTCTTAATGGATAAAACTTTATGGCTTTAATTTTGTTTCTCTTTTGTTAATTACTTCAAAGGAAGACATATACCACAATTTTTTCTTCATAAGTCCTAAGAAGCTTTAGGAAAGAGAGAGAGATTGATCTGGAGAATGGCAATGAAATGATTCTTCAGAGATTATGCCTGACCTAAGCTTAAAGATGATAAGCCTATTCCCCCTGTTATGTCCAGCCCGTTGCCCTTTTTGGACTACACAAGCACTCTGTGAGTGATTAGAGCTACTCCACTGGTTTACATGCATCTTTTGCATATGACTCCCAAATCATGGCTCCTACACTGACCTTTATCCTTTGCCATTCAAACCGGTATGTCCAATTGCCTATGACCAGATAACTAGCTTCCCATAGTGCTACCCTACAGGTAGTTCAAACTCAACATGTATAAAACAAAATATGTCTTCTCTACCCTCCTCCTGATGCCCCACCCCCACTTTCTACTAGTTTTGTCTTCCTTTTATTATCCCTATTCAATTTATGGTATCCACATGCATTCTAGACTTCTTTGTCTCCCTTATTGCCTACATCCTGTCTTTTACAAAGTCCTCCTGATTTTACCTCCTATAAAGTTCTCAAGTTTGTCTTGTCAGTTCTATGTCAACTATAGCCCCTTGAGGCCTGCATCATCTCTTGCCTCTTTCTCTGGATTTCTCTGACCCCATCTTGATCTTTCCCCATCTTCATTCTCCATATAGTCAAGATATGACCATTGTCATTCCTGCATACAAACACCTTCTTCATTTCCTATATTATCAAGTCCAAGGTCCTTAGCATGGCTTATCATTGTGATCTTCTGATCTCTACTTATTTACTAGCTCTTCCAGGCTCATGCTCTCAGCTCTAATAGTAACTACTTCCACACATACTATGTGTGCTTGGAATACTGGTCCTCTGCTCTTCACTAACTTGTCCAATTATCAGTTCTCAGCTCAAGAGCCACCTTCCTTAGGACATCTTCCCTAACTTTCATTTTCTTCCCTGTACTCTCTTCCAAAACAGAGCCACTTGCCTCTCCTCTGTGTGTCCACTGTAATCTCTGGATACTTCTATCCTAACACACTGTTTGTTGTATTGGAGTTATCTCTTGTAGCCCATCAGGAAGTCTCCAGCTCCCTGGGACATCTTTAACAGAGTGCTTTTTTCCAGAGGTGAAGCCACAGTTGTTATTAAAATTATTTATCAATACAGGAGCACTAATAGTGTAAGAAAAGAATAAGTAATATGACTTGGTTCCATGAAAATAATATTAAGCTCAGTCATTTTATGTAGACACTTTCCCAATTGTACTTAAGCACCATAGGCTCCCCTTACTACACCAGAATGCTGACATTTATGTGGCTCAGCTCTCAACAATTCGTATCCATTTCATTAAAGGTCAGGTTATAGTATATGAAGTTATTTGATTTAATGAGTACAGCTCATAGAACATAGTGGAACCTCAAAAAATGTTTGTTGAGTTGATGAATACTAAGCTCAGTCTATGCAGACTGGGCCTCTGTGGTTAATTGCTCATGTTAGACCGGCCATCTGCTCACCCTTTTTAAAACAGGCTAAAAAAATGGAGGAAAAATTCCCCCCATTCTTTCTTGCATACCAGAAGAGACTAATCTTCTTAAAGCCCTATTTTAATTGCACGCCTATCTTGCTTAACCTACAATAGCTCTTTATTAGTTCAAGTCCAAGCTCCCCACCCTGTCTTACCTATTCAACCTGATTTGGGGTAGCAGCTTCTACAGAAGCATTCTGTACAGTTAGATCCACTTACTTCACAGGCAGGAAATACGGATTGGTTGTTCTTACTTGAAACAGATTTTGGCTTTTCAAATCTAAGCTTTAGCATCAGTGGAGACTTTAAAATTATATGTTGGTACACTAAACAAAAACTTTGTGTTCATTAAATATTGCTCAGTCTGACCTAGGCACTGGAGCAGAGGATGGGGCTTTGGTGATAATCAAACTCAACATAAACTTTCCCCTCATGGAGACTCCAGTCCAATTGTGAAGACCAATAATTATCATTCAGGGTAAAAAGTGCTAGCCCAGGAGAAGTGCTCCAACCCAAGTTCACAGTAGGAGCACCTTACCCAGTGAGGGGATCAGAGAAGGCTTCTTAGGCTCCGTGACATCTAGCTTGGTGTCCATGCGCTTGCTGCTGCTGTGCCCTTTAACTGACATGAGGGTTCACAGAGTCCACGTGTATTAGCCACAGCTGACTTTTCTCTGTGCGCTGTCTGATCTGTGTTGAACAATACATGTAGATTCTTTTTCAGTGCAATTCCAGAACATCATATAATGTACATTGGGGAGTATTTACCTTATTTATATACCTGGATGTTCCTGTTACACAAATAAACATCTATTAAATTCTGGGGGGAAAAATCTAGCTTGGTGGCACAGGTTGAAGGAACAGCAGGTGCAGAGGTTTAGTGGGAAGAGAGGCTGGTATGCTCAAGAAAATGAGAGAAGTTTCTTAAGGCTAGATCTCAGGCACAAGGAGCCATCTGAATTACTGGAGTAGATCATGAAAGAAAAGAAAGGGATATCTCTTTGTCCTATCCGAGACTTACTTCCTCTTTTCTTCAGGGTCTAAATTATTCAAATAAATTCATTCTTTTCTTTCATGGAAGTTTTAAGAAGAAAAAGAAATCAGAATGAATAAAATAAGCTTCTGTTGTTTCACTGCTCAGCTTCTGTTCACATATTATGTTGCTTTTAATTTATGTAATTTATGCATAGAAAATTAATAAGTCACACTGAGATGGTATAGGCATCACTGTAGTTTGCTAACACCCCCATCCACCTTGGAACATTTCCTTGGATCTACTCCTTGGATCTCCATTGCTATCAGAATTAATTAGAGTCCTAAGCAGAGTTGTCAAGGCTTTCACAGTTAGTCTTCAACCTACCTCTCTTTATTTTCTAGTCATCTCTTTATCCAGACTTACCCTTTGCCCTGCCATACCTTTAGGACACCCTGTGTTTTCCTGCTTTTGAGCCTTTACTTACATTCTCTTCACTTGGAATAACTGCCTTCCCTTTCACTGCCTGTCAGATTATGATCCTTTCTTGAAAACTCAGTTCAAATTCTTTTTCTATCAAGTTTCTGATTTTTTTCCTTTCTTTCTTGCCGCCTCCAAATCTCCAGAAGTGTTTTCTTTTTTCTTTTCAGTAAGACAGACCATAGTCTTTTGCAGTGTTTTTTAAAAATGTGGGTTGCAACCCATTAGTGACTTGTGAAGTCAATTTAGTGGATTGTGATCAACATTTAAAAATCTAGAATAATGGGGCGCCTGGGTGGCTCAGTCAGTTAAGCGTCCAACTCTTGATTTCTGCACAGGTCATGATCTCAGGGTCATGATCTCAGGGTTGTGAGATTGAGCCTGTGTCAGGCCAGCGCTGAGAGCAGAGCCTGCTTAGGATTCTCCCCCTCTCTCCTCCTTCCCTCCTCCTCTGCCTCTCCCCCCTCCCTGCATGTGCACATGCTGGCGCGCGCTCTCTCTAAAAATTTTTTTTAAAAATTATAAAAACCTGGAATAAAACAGACCATAATAGAAAATATCAAAATATGTTGTGTATCAAAATGAGTACGAATTTCCCCCACTATCCCAAAGTAGTTTCCTATGAAACCTTTTGTAAACCCAAATGGTGTAAAGCCAAGAAGCAATTACCATTAATTTATATGGAAACTATTTTGAATGTTCCCGGATCTAAAAAGTAACCCCTTGGGCTTTTCTGATACCGTAGGACACATCTTGCTAGTGGAGGCCCAGAATGAATCGTAGGTGAAGCACAGGTACTCACAGACACGGTTCAAAGCTGGTGCGGCTTGATGCTGAGACGCTGAGTGTAGTTCCGGCAGGGTGCCACTCTGGCTGCTTGGGGTGTGTACGTTCTCCAAAAACGCTCACTGCAAAACAAATGCTGAATGCTGTTTTTGCATTTCACCTTTTTGGTAAAAGCGGAAATCCTCTTCAGATTTCTTTCAGTTAGCGGAAACAGGTACTGAAGTAGGTTTTTCCTAAAAGCAACGTGTGTAATACAAACTTTCAAAAAGCAGGGGAAACCTGTGATATTGTTCTGTGGTACTTTTGTTACAGATATGTGTGTGTTTGCGAGCGCGTCTGTGCGCGCGCTGGCCGGTCACATAAGAAATATTTCTTGGGGCACTTGGGTGGCTCAGATGATTAAGCATCTGACTTGATTTCAGCTCGGGTCCTGATCTGGAGGGTCTTGAGATGCAGGCCTGCGTTGGGCTCTGCGCTTAGTGCTGAGTCTGCTTGAGATCCTCTGCCTCTGCCTCTTCCCCTGCTCTCTCTCTCTCTCTCAAACTCTCTCTCTCTAAAACAAATAAATACAGTAAATCTTTAAAAAAAGAAATATTTCTTATTATATAGTTCTTGGTAAAAAAAAATTTTTTTTTTTTGAAAAACAGTGGTTCACATTATATCTATGGATTAGCTCCCCAATTAGAATATCTGTTACTTCAGGACAAGGACTTCTCACTTGGGTGCCAAATATTCCACCCTCTCCAATTCATATGGTATTTAGGGTGTTTTGTTCATTATAAGTGTTGATTTTCTTTGAGCTTGCCTCTAATTCTTCCTAAATCCTTTAATGGCCTTTCCATAAAATTGCCCTTACAGTTCATTTAGTCAAGCAGATTGGAATCTCCCAGTTCCGTCTCCTCCTCTGGAAAACTTCTCCAGGATTCCTCTGTTCTCCAGTTCCAATCTGGGTTGCTGCGGGATTGTCATTCTGTGAATTCTCTTTGCCTCTTAACCTGGGCTGAATCCCTCGCTGCCACTTTTGTGGCTTATTCTGTTATTTTGGTAGAGCACAGAGTCCGATAGCTTAGTGAGCTATTGTACCTTCACATTTGAGGGATAAATTGGCTGCCTGTAGAACTCTGATTGAAAACTCTTTTCCCCTCAGACTTTTAAAAGCATTGCTCTGTTGTCTTCTGGTTTCCACTGTTGCAGTTAAGAAGCCATGCCATTCTTATTCCTGAACTTTTGTGTGTGACCTCTTCATTCCTCTCTGGAGCTCTTAAGATCTTCTTTTTATATTTTCTATTCTAAAATATTATAGTGATCTGCCTCGTGAGGTCCTCTCTTCAGCCATTGTGCTAGATACTCAGTGCACATTCTCAATGTAGAATTTATGTTGTTCATGTTTTGGAAGAATTCTTTGATAATTTCATCCTCACTGTTTTCTCTTTGTATATCTTCGATTGGTTCTGTGTTTGATCCTTTGGACTGGTCCTCTAATTCTCTTACCTGTTTTTCCTGTTGTCCATGTCTAGCTATTTTTGTTCTACTTTCTTTTTTTTTTTTTAAAGATTTTATTTATTTATTTGACAGAGAGAGAGACAGCCAGAGGGAGAGGGAACACAAGCAGGGGGAGTGGGAGAGGAAGAGGCAGGCTCCCAGCAGAGGAGCCTGATGTGGGGCTCGATCCCAGGACTCCGGGATCACGCCCTGAGCCAAAGGCAGACGCTTAAGGACTAAGCCACCCAGGCGCCCCTGTTCTGCTTTCTGCCAAGAGTCCCTCAACCTTATCTTCCAACCTTTTTATTGAAATTTTTGTTTTAGCATCATTGTTACTTTCTAAGAGCTCTTTCTTATTATCTGAACTGTGCATTTTAAAAATTATTTTATTGGAAAAAATTTAGTTCTTGTTCCATGCATATAATATCTTTTATCTCTATGAAGGTATTTTTTGTGTGTGTAGGTTAAAAACCTTTTGTCTATTCCTAGTATTTCTATTTCTCATTTTTATTTGTTCTAATTTGTTTCTTTTTTTTTTTTCTTTTTTACTTTGGTCCTTTATATCAGAAGTTTTTCTTAAGTCCCTGATGATTATTTAAGAGTAAAACACTAAAAATTCATTGAAAACAAAAGTTCTATGTATCTGAGTGGAACTTGTTAAAGATGAATCAGCTTTTTTGATGGGGACCCTCACAGATTTCATTGTCAGCAGCTGCTTTCTCAAGGACCATTCAGGTTTTTCAGATAAGAAGCCTCTCATCTCTTTCCTGCTGCCCCAAATCCTGAGCCTTTTCATGGAATCTGCGGGTTACGTCAGCTCCCTCCTGCTTGGTGTCCCCTCTGCAGACCCTCAGGTTTCACCTTCTACCACTCTGCCCATTTCCCGTTCCTCCATAGGCTGTCTTCATATAGTATAGAGTTTGTTGTCTTTTGTGTTTTTCCTGTTGTTTGAGGTGACTTCTAAGAGAAAGGGGTGAAACACCTTTATACCAACATTTTAAAATGAGAAATCTTTTCCTGAGCTTTTTAATTCACAAGTTTCTCCATATATGTCATTAAAAATAGAGAGAATATGCTAATATTTCTCCTACACAGGTATGTTGAGATCTAATTAATGTTAATGTATTTATGTAGATGAATCCTTATGTAAATATTAAATAACATGCTGTTTTCCAGAGAGCATAGAAAGAATGCTATGTAGATTTTAAATTACCTTTCGCAGTTTCTCATTTCAAAAAAATAGATGTTCTTCCTTTTAACTTTAGATTTTGGCAGCCCTGTGTTTGTTGTTTTCTCATGGCCAGTTCAAATATCCAGAGTATGACATCGGGAGACGATTCATAATATGAAGCATGCTGAGTGTGGCTTTGTGAAAGTTGTTAGTTCTCATGATATGGAGGTGTGAAGTTTACTTTTAAAATAGACTGTTTTATTCCCTAACCTCATTTTAATGTTCTTTTTCTTTTTGAGCATCTCACCATGGTTTTTCTGTCTCTATAACTTCAGTAAAATTTCTTACAGAGCAATTGCTTACAAATAAAAGACTATCTTTAAGTGGTTTAAACCGCCATATAGTTTTTTAAGTAAATAGTACTGAGTGCCTGTTTTAGAAAGGCCAGGTCTAGAGGAGTACGTGAACTGGAGGAGACTGAGATGGTGCCATTTCGTGGAAGAATGGTATTACACCTTATTTTAAAATTCTTCAACATGTGTGCCATTTTAGTATAAAGCTAAAATGCCTCTTATCTTTTAAACTTTTAGCCACTTGGCAATTTAGTTTTTTTAAATTTGTTTGATTTACTAAGTCTTTATCAAAAATTACTGCAATGCACTTTTCAGCATAGCATGGCAGGTAGAGCACAAGCATTAGTGTTGGACAGGCATTGGTTTGAATTCCAGCACTGCTGAGCAAGTTACTTAAAGTTGCATTTTCCGCTTCTGTAGAATGGAGTGGGTGCCTGGGTGGCTTGGTCGGTTAAGTGTCTGCTCAGGTCTTGATCCCAGGGTCCAGGGATTGAGCCCTGAGTTGGGCTCCCTGCCCAGTGGGGAGCCCACTTCTCCCTCCGCCCCTTCCCCCTTATGCTCCTGCACACGCTCTCTCTCTCTCTCAAATAAATAAATAAAATCTTAAAAAAAACAAACAAGAAGGTGTCCTTATGGGGTTTACATGAGAGAATGCATGTGAAGTCCTCAGCACAGGGCTTGGCTCCATTAATAGTTAGTTCCTTCTATAGAGGTATGTAAAGCATCTAGCTCAGTGCCTTTTCCTCCTACTTTACTCCTACTTACTCAGGATGTTCTGCTGAATCAAAACTACCAGTAGGAAGTTATATAATTCAGATCCTTTCGTCTAATTCTTAGAAGTTTTAATTTGGAGATAGTTTCAGTAAATTCAAAAAAATACTGCCTTTAAGGTAGCATCTATTTATTTATTTTTTTATTATCCATTTTATTTTTATTAATTTTTTAAAAATAATATTTTATTATGTTATGTTAGTCACCATACAGTACATCCTTAGTTTCTGATGTAGTGTTCCATGATTCATTATTTGCGTGTAACACCCAGTGCACCATGCAATCTATTCATGCTCAGAGCTTTCTAAAGAGTTAATCCTGTCTGTGCTGAATTAGCAGCCTATGAGAACAACGGTGCGCGTTGTGGGAGGGAACTCCAAATTTTTGAAATAACTTCTTTGCTGAGCTACTCAGGCTTTGGGTATTACCTAGGGGAATTTATGAATATGTCAAGCCTTGATAGATTCTTCCTTTTTATGTTAATGTACTATAAATATGCTGGGCTCATCCTGCCTGTGGGAGATGTTTTGTCCAGGCTGTTCCTTGTATCACCAGTATCACGATCCTCCTGGACCTCACTAGCACTAGGGACCCCCAGGACCAGTTCAGCTCTGCCCTGACTCGCATTTCCCTCTAACACTGCTGATTTCGAGATCAATAAACTCTCTACACTGACAAGTAGAAGGAGCAGGCTCATCAATTTTAATTTTGAAAATTGCCTACATACTATTGTCATCAATTTGTCTGGGTTACCTTTGCAAACATGATGGACTCATCAATTTAAAACCCATTATGTCAGGGTTGGCCATTAGGGATTTCTGATTTTGCTATTAAATTATTTCCAGTGAAACTCTAACTAGATATTCTAGCTGAATGAATGCTTATATGAGAGAATGATAAAGAAAATATAGAGTAAGGGATGGATCCATTTTGTATTATTCAGAAAATTATTCTATAATATAGTTTCAGAAATTAACTACCTTTGGTCACCATCTAACAAAATGGGCAAAATTTGATTTGTTTCATCTGATAGAAAAATTATCATTTTATTAATGAGCTGTTTCTTGCATTTGGAAGATTTAATTCTAAATTTTGAAGGTGAATATTATGTATCTTTACAGATATATTTTTATCAAACTAAAAATCTCCACTTACACATTTTTATTTAAAAAGTAGAAGTTTTAACATTCCAGAGATATAGTGGACCTAGATTTGAATTGCTTAAAATCTTTTTTGTAAGCTATTCACTCTTTTTTTAACATATTATTAAATACATATAAGAGAGTATTCACAGCAGATGTGCAAAATATAAAGAATAACATTAAAACAAACACTCTTGTAGCTACCACTCAGTTTAAGAAATAGAATACTAATAATACATTAGATTCCCTATTGCCTTTTCCCAGTTCAGTTCACCTCCCTCCATCCACCAATTCACTATGGCAAAACTTTCTATTTATTATTCTTTTGACTTATTGTAAAACAATTTTTTTCAACAATTGTATTTATCTCTAAACAGTACATTGCTGAATTTTTTGCTTTTGAAACTTATATAAATGGAATAATTTCTCCTGATACTTTTACTGGTAATGTTGGTGACATTCATCCGTATTAATGTGTACAGATGTGGTTCATTCATTTTCATTTCTGTTAACATTCCATTGTATGACTGTCCCACAATTTAGTATCTATTCTTCTCTTGGTGGACATTTGGATCATTGCTAGTTTTTTGGCTAGTACAAACATTTATTTCTTATACATGTCCCTTGTTGCATGCAAGCAAAAGTGGAATTGCTGAACGAATTTCTTAATTTCTGAATTTCATGAAAAACACAATTTGCTTTTCTTTGAATTTAAGGAGAATTTGAGATTGAGAGAATTTATTGCAAATCAGTGGTTTGATAATTTGGTATCACTTTAGCAATTTTTCTGGGAAAAATAGTTCAAATTATTTAAAGATAGTTGATTTATTCAGAAAAGTCAGGAAGTGAGGAATTCTAGATTATTTGGATATGTTTGTACATGGATATAGGATATAGATATGAGATAAAGATATGGTCAATTTCAGGAATCAGAATATAATCCTAATAATAGTAACGGCTAACTTTTATTAAGTATGTATGAACCAGGATGACTGTCTCAGTACATGCCAATTGAATAATTGAATATAATCCACTGCTGCCTGGAAATAATTTTGTATATGTGAGTCTCTGAATACGGTCAGTGAAAAAAATTGCCTTCAGATATCTTGATTTTTGGACAAAAAAGGAGTTTTATCTTCATTCAGCCTGCTTTAATCAGTACATCTTCTACCGTCTGGAAGTAAGATGGACTGTAAGATGCTGAATTAACTTTTCACTGTGATATTTGAATTTCTACAAATTCGTGATAAAATGAGTCAATAATGGCTGCAGTAATTGTCAACTACATCTAGTGTTTATTGCCAGTGCTTTCCCTTGTATATATCTGGAAGTTATGTCCATTGCTAATATAATGCCCTCTCTTCGAAAAAACCCTTGTTTTACAACTATCTAAAATTTGCCCACTTTTGAGATTTCCTCCCTTCTTCTGTACTTAAGATATTTATTTTTGTTTCTGCCTGGGCCAGGCACCTATTTGTGTAAGTGCTGGAACTGCAATAAGAAACTAGATCCAAACCTGCTCTCAAAGAGCTTAGAGTTCAGTAACAGAGAGAGATACATGAACAGATCATCCCTAGGCAATTTGCGTTGATAAGGATTGGTTCATAGTTAGTCTTAATAACAGGGAAGAGAAAGCCTCCACTATTAAGATATTTTTAAAAACCTGTTCTTATTTAAAATAAACGTACAATAAATTTAAGTACTTGTTCACTTACTCATTTTTATAGGTAATTTTTAATACATCTACTTTCAAAGCTTTAAAGAAAAAGTTATTTATTATGATTCTTCCTAACAGAATACCATTCTGTTTTCTTATTTGGTTTTCATGAAAAAGGGGAACTACTTTTCTTGTTGCTTCAAATATTTTTTTAATTCCGTGAGTCATGACTTCTGGAAACTTCTTATTCGGAAAACATAGTAGTCATTGATCGCATCTTGTGATTATTTTAATGAAATCATGAGTATGGCATGACATTTAGCACTATGTAAACAACACATGGAATGGTACCTTGAATCCACAGATACTCACGCACCTAATAAATGTGGATATTTTAATACTGGCTTGCTTCACTAAAAGAAAAAGCAGGTACACCACAGGAAAAATCTTTGGTTGCTAAATATCACTTATTGAAAGGTCAGTCTAAGAGGGATTATAAAGAGTCCGGTAGATTTAGCCATGAGGCAAGCACTGTGCTATGTGTCAAAGCAGTTTGGGGAGATGAGGGGTGGAAGCTGATGACATTGGGTTGAAGAGTGAAGAGTAGAGGAGAAGAGAAGACAGCAAGTGTGGACTCTGTTCATTCAATATGTGAGTTTGTAATAGAGCGACCAACTACTCAGTACTGCAGGGCTTGCTTGGACTCAGGACTTTCAGGACAGCCCCAGGCAAACAGGAGCATTTGGCTATCCTACATGCTAGGTCCGGTGCTAGGTTCTGAGGTTGTAAAAAGTAGATGTACAAAGAGAGAATTATTATATACTATGATAATATAGGATATAAATTTAAGGGGCTGTGCGAACACTAAAGGGGATACTCCCCAGTTTGCAGAAGGTGGTCAGAAAGAGACAAGATGAATCCAGAGAAAGAGTAGGAGTTAGTCCTACAAAAAAACAGGGGACAGAACATTTCAGGCAGAGAAAGTATGCAGCATTTGGTTTTTAGAGAAACACAAGTCGTTTTTTTCCTGAGAGAGAAGGGGAAGTCACTAAAAGGGAAGGGAGCCCAGGTTCTTATACCACAGGGTTTGGGCATGTGGGGGATGTTAAGGGAGATAAAGTCTGGTGGCCTCTATGTCTTCAGTGAGACTGGGGCACTGCTAAGGAAGAGAAAGAAGAAAGGAGGTGTGGGGAGTTTAAGGAGAGTGGGGAAATCACAAGTTTCTGAGAGAGTCAAATGTGATTATGTTAGGTGGAAAAGCTCTAAGAATTACAAAGTTCTAGAAGAAATAGCGCTTATGAACATTATCACATTTAATTGTCATAATAACCACAAGAGATAGATACTATTATCTCCATTTTACAGATGAGGAAACCGAGGCACAAAGAAGGTAACACTTACCCAAGGTTATACAGTTCCTAAGAGGCAGAAGCCAGGACTCTGTAGGCCCTGTGGAACACTTCACTCTTTATCTCTGCATTGAGTACATTTCTACATGTAATTTCACCCGACACTCACACTTATCTCTTGTGGTATTTTTATCCCCAGGTGAGGGGACAGTAACCAAGGTAGAATCTTGTCCAAAGTCACATGGGTAGTCAAGATATATGGTTAGGCAATGTGTAGGAAAGAACAACTAAAGACACTGTAAATTGCTGACACTTTTCTTTTCCCCACATTACATACTTTCCCAGCTTTAAAATAAACGAATATGATCCTACCCTCTCCATACCCCAGAAATATTCTAGCCATTAGTTTGTATTTTGGTTTTTTGAATTCAAATGCACTCCCCCCCAGAAGAAACAGATGACACTTCTTAATTCCTAACCAGGTTACAAGATTTTTAATATTGGCCCTAGATTTTATTTATTTATTTATTTATTTATTTATTTATTTATTTATTTATTTAAGATTTTATTTATTTATGTGACAGAGAGACAGCCAGCGAGAGAGGGAACACAGCAGGGGAGTGGGAGAGGAAGAAGCAGGCTCTCAGCGGAGGAGCCCGATGTGGGACTCTATCCCCGAACGCCAGGATCACGCCGGGATCACGCCCTGAGCCGAAGGCAGACGCTTAAGGACTGCGCTACCCAGGCGCCCCTGGCCCTATATTTTAAAAGCCCTTATGAACTCCTCAACTCCGGTTGCCCTCCGAGTCCTGAGTTTTGGGGAAGTGGTAGTGACTGTTTGAAGATTTGTTTGATTAGCAATGTGCTGTTGTGGTGGGAGAGGAGTCTTCGGAAACCCAGAGGTGGGACTCCCAGAGCTTTCGCAGAATTGGTTGTTAAAGATGTGGTTGACCCTCCCGTCAAGGGCAGACAGGGGCCCCAATAGCAAGGGAAAGAGTTGGGCTGTATATTTTGGATATTCACGGATCAGGAGGGTTTTGTTTAAATTGTGACTAGCTTTGACTTTGGGTAATTTCTGCATTTACAGATGAGGAGAGAGAATGTAAAGTTAAGGAACATTGCCCCATTATTATGTTGCTAGTTAATGATTGAGCCAGGACTAGAGTTAAATCTCTATCCCCTTAACCTATTGTCCCAGAGGGATTAAAAGCCAGTGAGACTTTACCACCACCAAGGTACTGATTTGCTGGTACATTTCTCGTGGATGGTGGCTGCCTCAGTACTCTGATTGCTTCCCATTCGGGCTCGTAGACCTGAAATTTTTGCCAAAACTTTCTAATGTGTGGAAGACAATTATTATATGGTTTCACTCATATGTGGAATATTTCACTCATATGTGGAATAGTGCAGAGGATCATAGGGGAAGGGAGGGAGAACTGAATGGGAAGAAATCAGAAAGGGAGACAAACCATGAGAGACTCTTGACTCTGGGAAACAAGCTGAGGGTTGTGGAAGGGGAGGTGGGTGGGGGATAGGGCAACTGGGTGATGGGCATTAAGTAAGGCACGTGATGTGATGAGCACTGGGTGTTATACGCAACTGATGAATTATTGAACACTACATCTGAAACTAATGATGTATTATATGTTGGCTAATTGAATTTAAATTAAAAAAAAACTCTAATGTTGTGACACCACACAGCATTCCCTCACTCACTCATCGAGTGGCCCTAGTATGTCCAGGCGTTATCCTAAACCCTGCCAAACCAGTGGTAAATGTGACAGGCACAGTCTCTGCCCTCATGGTGCTTAAGGAAAGACAGTCATAAAATAATCACACCAAGCATTTAATTACATTTGTGTGATAAATGGTATATAGGACAAGTATTGGATACTACATGAGTGTAACAAGGGCCCTAACCTAAATCTGGGGTGAAGGAATGCTTCCCTGAGGAAGTACTATTCATGCTGATCCCCAAAAGGCAAGTAGTGGTTAGCTAAGTCTTGTGGACTGAATTGTGTCTCCCTCCAAATTCATATGTTGAAATCCTGACTCCCCCAGTACCTCAGAAAGTGACTGTATTTGAAGATAGAGTCTTTAAAGAGATCGTTAAGGTTAAGTAAGATCATTCGGGTGGGCCCTAACCTGACATGACTAGTGTCTTCATAAGAAGAAGAGAGGACATAGACACAAAGAGGGAGGACCAAATGAAGACGCAGGGAGAAGATGGCCATCGACAAGCAGTGAGAGAGGCCTCAGAAGAAACCAACTCTACGGACACCTTGATCTTAGACTTCTAGCTTCTAGAATTATGAAAAAATAAATTTCTGTTGTTTAAGCTACCCAATCTATGTCACTTTAATATGTCAACCCTTGTTGACTGATACAAGGGAAAAGTAGAGGTATGAGTGTTCCAGGTAGAGAGACTATACAGACTCAGAGGAAGGTTGTAGTTGGCTAGTTTGCTATTTAAAGGGACTCAAGCCATCTATCTGGAGGAATAAGAGAATAAGAATAGTATGTTACCCACCTTTACAAAACCAAAAATCTTTTTGAGTTACGGGTTACCAAAAACTAACAAAGAGGGGCGCCTGGGTGGCACAGCGGTTAAGCGTCTGCCTTCGGCTCAGGGCGTGATCCCGGCGTTATGGGATCGAGCCCCACATCAGGCTCCTTCTCTGTGAGCCTGCTTCTTCTTCTCCCACTCCCCCAGCTTGTGTTCCCTCTCTCGCTGGCTGCCTCTATCTCTGTCGAATAAATAAATAAAAAATCTTTAAAAAAAAAAAAACTAACAAAGATTCCTGAAATTGAGTCATATATATAGTGTTTTAAAAGATAATAATAATCTGGATATGTAAAATTATGTTTATGTATATATTTATTTATTTATTTTTAGCAGCAGTGGTTTTGTGTTTTTTTTTTTTGAGAGAGAGAGCAAGAGAGTGCTCATGCACGTCAGCAGGTGGGGGAGGGGCAGAGGGAGAGAGAGAATCTTTTTTTTTTTTAAGATTTTATTTATTTATTTATTTGAGAAAGAGAGAGAGTGAGCATGAGCAGGAGGGAGCACCGGAGGGAGAGGGAGAACCAGACTTCCTACTGAGCAGGGAGCCCAACTCGAGGCTCAATCCCAGGACCCTGGGATCATGACCTGAGCTGAAGGCAGATGCTTAACCAACTGAGCCACCCAGTTGCCCCGGGCACCACAGGGAGAAAATCTTAAGCAAGCTCCATGCAGAGCACGGAGCCCAACTGGGGGCCTGATCTGACAACATGACCTGAGTCGAAATCAAGAGTAGGACACTTAACTGACTGAGCCACCCAAGTGCCCCATTTATGTATTTATTAATGGCCCAGTCTTCTGACATTATCATGTGTAGACCTGCTTCTAAAGTGCATTATATGTTTGTTCATGGGGTTCTTTTGCCTGGAAGGGTCTGTCTCTGCCTTCCTACCCCTGAAAATCCAATGCACAGTTAAAAATAACTGAAACCTTATGTACATGATACCTTTGTTTGCTCAGGCCCCTACTTGTCTGTCCTTTTTTTCAAATTGTTTTTAATAGTGGTTCTCAAACTTTTTGGTCTCAGAACCCCTTACACTCTTAAAAATTATTGAGGACCCAAAGAGTTTGTATTTATGTGGATTATCATTATTTACTATGTAAGAAGTTAAAACTGAGAAATTTTTAAAAATATTTAAATTAAAAATATTTAGCTATTGCATGTTAACATAAAACATTTTTATGATAAGTGTTTCCCAAAACTAAAAAAAAAATCCGTGAGATTAACACTGTTTTACATATTTCAAATCTCTTTAATTATATCTGGTTTACTAAGAGACAACTGGATCCTTATACCTGCATCTGCATTCAAACAGTTACAATATGTTGTTTTGATTGAAGTATGCAAAAAAAAAAAAAAACAACAGGCCTCACAAAGTTATGGAGTGGGGAAAAGCGGGATATTTTAATAGCATTTCCAGAAAACTGTGAAGATTCTTCTTTGATACTATACCAAGACTTGGCAAGTGGCTGTTTTTTAAACACAAGCTATCTGACTTAAAACAACAGAAATTTATTCTCTCAGAGTTCTGGAGGCTAGAAGTCTGAAATCAGGGAGTCAGCAGGGCCACATTCTCTCCAAAGACTCCGGGGGACATTTTGCTCCTTACTTCCTGTAGCTTCTGGTGGTTGTCTGCCTTCATATTCATGTGACCTTCTCCTCCGGATGTCTCTGTGTCTTCTACTTTTATGTCTCTTATAAGAACACTTGTCACTGAATTTAAGGCTCACTTGGAAAATACACAAATGATCTTATCTTGTGATCCATTTGGGGGGGCCACCATTCAACCCACTATGGTCATCTTATATTTTGAATGGACCTTTTGTGCATGCATGATTTTGTAACTTCATACATGAGTCTTTTGGAAAATATTGATTCACTAATTTATGCAGATTTTCCAAATGTTGACACATTTCATTTAACAATATTTTTTAAAGAGTTTATTTATTTATTTATTTATTTATTTATTTATTTATTTATTTATTTATTTATTTGACAGAGAGACAGCAAGAGAGGGAACGCAGCCAAGGGAGTGGGAGAGGGAGAAGCAGGCTTCTTGCCGAGCAGGGAGCCAGATGTGGGGCTCAATCCCAGGACCCTGGGATCATGACCTGAGCTGAAGGCAGACACTTAATGACTGAGCCACACAGACGCCCCTCATTTAACAATATTTTTAAAAATCATATTTATTAATATCCCTAACTGAATGCATCAGAAAAATCTTTCAGTGGAAGGAAGCAGGCGAGCTTATGGGGGAAAAAACAAATTTTCCAAAACTCTTAATTTGACTTTAAAGGTTGAATTTTATCATTGCCAACAAATACACTGAGTTGTTTTCCTCAGTGTGACAGGCTTACTTTGTTCGCTTTCAAGAAAATGTCTGCCAAATACCCAAGTTTGGCAAATATTGTCATTTGTCAGTCATCCTTTTCAGTGAAAATGGTGTTCTATATAAAGCAGCTAGTTCAGCTTTTAACAATCACACAAGGGAGGACTTTCCCTCCAGACACTCATTAGACTTTGGTAATATAGCAGAAGTGCTTTTTATGCATACTCACCATTTTGTCACACAGTGTATTAAAAACTAATGGACTCAAAGGTCAAGATTTAATAAAACTTTTACTGCTTTTTCAAGGATATCCTCAAGTGAACTTGGCTTTTTTCTCTTTTTAAACTGCAAGTGAGTAATGGTGAAGAAAACAATGAGTAGGACAGCCATGAGCCTGCCTGGTCTCATGCCAGGGCACCAGCAGTTCTAGGTACTATTACTTTTGCACCATCAGTGCAAATCAGTGAAAAAGGCAAATAACATCTTAGTTATTATGAAAATAGTTTGACCTCACAGATCCCCTGAAAGGGTCATAGGGCCTTCCACGGGTCCATGGACTATACTTTGAAAACTGCTGGTGTACACCATTCATTTTAGAACTAAATCACCATAGACTGATTAAATTTTTAACATACGTGTATTTCTTATTAATAGGACAGTTTCCTTAGAAATGAAATATATGCATGTACCTAAAAATAAAAAAACAAATAGCACCAAAAGGCTTATAATGGGAAACACCACTCTCTCACCTCACCAGACCTCTGAAGCGAACACTGATTTAAGGAAAGATACATTTTTATTATAGAAAATTTCAGACATCTACAGAAATAGTCTGAATAGTATAATTAGCCTTCATAAACATGTTGCCCAGTTTCAACAATTATCTACTTATAGCTAAATCTTATTCAGCTAATCACACCCTCTTCCCCTGTCTCCACAATTTTGAGGCAAATCTGAAACATCAGGTCATTCCATCCTTAAATATTTCAATATATTTTTAAAAGATTTTATTTATTATTTTGAGAGAGAGTGAACGCACAAGAAGGGGTAGGGGCAGAGGGAGAGAGAAAATCTCAAGCCGAATCCATGCTAAGAGCAGAGCCCAACGCCAGGCTCTATCCCAGCACCCTGAGATCATGACCTGAGCTGAAATCAAGAGTCAGATGCTCAACCGACTGAGCCACCCAAGCACCCCCTTAAATATTTCAGTATTACCTCTAAAATATAGACTCTCTAAAATACAGAAACATAACATCATATCTTTAAAAACCCACAATGATTTCTTAATGTCATTAGATATCCAGTCATCATATTTGAATTTCACCAGTTGCCTTATAATTTTTTCAGTTTGTTTTGTCCAATCAAGATCCAAATAATATCCATATATTACACTTGGTGGTTGATATATCTTTTAAGTCTTTTAATTGAAGTGCTTCCTGCCTTTCTTTTTAACCTTACAACTTACATATTGAAGAAACAAGGTCATTTGTCCTGTAGAGTTTACCACTAAATTTTGCTGATTGCATCCCTGAAATGTCATTTATCATGTATCTCTGACCCCTGTTTTTCCTATACATTGGAAGTTAGAACAGAAACTCTATGAGATTTGGGTTCAAATTTTTTGGCAAGAGTACTTTTAAGTGGTGGTGTATTTTTTCTTTTGGGAGACAAAATGTCTGGTTGGCTATCCTTTTTTAAGGTGAGCAGTCATTGATGATCATTGCCTAGGTGCATTAATTCCTTAGAGGTTGCAAAATGGTCACATTCTAATTCCATTCTTCTTTATTCATTCTTCTATAAAAAGCAACATCCCCTCATCAACTATTTGGTTACCTCAGGGTGTAATTTGTATTGGAAAGGCAGTATAAAGGTTTGATTCTTACCATTTATTTACCAGTTTAAAAAAAAAAAAGATTTAGGGGCGCCTGGGTGGCACAGCGGTTAAGCGTCTGCCTTCGTCTCAGGGCGTGATTCCGGCGTTATGGGATCGAGCCCCATATCAGGCTCCTCCGCTATGAGCCCCCTTCTTCCTCTCCCACTCCCCCTGCATGTGTTCCCTCTCTCGCTGGCTGTCTCTATCTCTCAAATAAATAAATAAAATCTTTTAAAAAAAAAGATTTAATTCCTTAGTATCACTCATAGATAATCCAGGTTTGTTTTGTACTTTTTAACCATTTATTTATTTACTTATTTGAGAGAGTGCGTGAGTGGGGAAAGGGGCAAAAGGAGAGGGAGGGAGATTCCTCAAGCTGATTCCCCACCGAGCACGGAAGCTGATACAGGGCTCTACCCCAGGATCCTGAGATAATGACCTGAGCGAAACCAAGAGTGGGCTGCTTAACCGACTGAGCCACCCAGGTGCCCCTATTTTGTGTTTTTTAGTGTCTTTGTAAACTTCTGTATTTAACATTCATTGTGTTTCAGTTCACCATAGTCATTGTTCTTTTTTATGTTTGATTTTTCCATCTTTGGTTAACTCTGCGTAGGTCCTAAGGCCTTTGGCATGACTCTAGTACTCATTTATATCATACTAGAAAGTAAAGAAGTTAAGACATTTCAGGTTCATTTTGTATATTTTCTGCCCCAGATCTGCAATCACCCAATCCTACAAGAAGCCCTGGTTCATTTTAGCAGAAACTATCTAGAGACCACTATCTAGGTGCTGGTGGTGCTCATTTCACTTCATTTAAAATGTGCTCTCATGCTGTTGGTAGAAATGAAAACTGGTACAGCCACTCTGAAAAACAGTATGGAGGTTCCTCAAAAAGTTAAAAATAGAGCTACCCTATGACCCAGCAATTGCACTACCAGTACTTACCCAAAAGATACAAACATAGTGATTTGAAGGGGCATCTGCACCCCAATGTCCATTAAGAGATGAATGGATAAAGAAGATGTGGTATATATATACAATATTACTCAGCCATCAAAAAGAATGAAATCTTGCCATTAGCAATAATGGGGTATTATGGGTATTATGCTAAGTGAAATAATTCAGTCAGAGAAATACAAATATCATATGATTTCACTCATATGTGGAATTTAAGAAACAAAACAAATGAACATAGAGGAAGGGAAGGAAAAATAAAATAAGACGAAAATTGAGAGAGAGAGGCAAACCATAAGAGAAGCTGTACTCTAGGAAACAAACCAAGGGTTGCTGGAGGAGAGGTGGGTGGGGGGATGGGGTAATTGGGTGATGGGCATTAATGAGGGCACTTGATATAGTGAGTACTGGGTGTTATATGCAACTGATAAAACACTAAATCCTACCTTTGAAACTAATAAAAAAAAAAACTTAAAAAAGTAAGTTCATATGAATGAAGCTGTTAATGCTAAGCTCTGGGATCCAAACTGGAAAAAAACAAATCACCTATTTACGACAGTCTTTTGAATCATAAAAATACAGTGGAAAATAATTTTCCCCCTTAGCATACAAAAGAATGCATAAAGAGGGGCGCCTGGGTGGCACAGCGGTTAAGCGTCTGCCTTCGGCTCAGGGTGTGATCCCGGCATTATGGGTTCGAGCCCCACATCAGGCTCCTCTGCTGTGAGCCTGCTTCTTCCTCTCCCACTCCCCCTGTTTGTGTTCCCTCTCTCGCTAGCAGTCTCTATCTCTGCCAAATAAATAAATAAAATCTTTAAAAAAAAAAAGAATGCATAAAGAAGTTCTTGTAATCTCCATCTCCATTAATGGAATCTGAATTAGTCTTTTAAAAGAAATATGTGTAATTAATCATGGATTAAAAATTACTGACCAGATCATATAAATCATTTGAGACAAATTTAGACCCAGAGGCCTATTCCAAATTCCAGGGTCAAATAAAATTACTCAGCACATCATTAATAGATGATTTTCTGCATACAAGATTAATAGAAAAGATCTGACTTTTGAGAGTTGAGAAAAGGATTCAATTGGATGTCAAATTCAAAGATTTTATTTCCTCTCTAAGATGAATAACCTCTAATTATTATTTATCAAGTTTTATTTTCTCTGGCCCACTGCTATATAGGGCTTCAATGTAATTATATCTTAGGTCACTAGTTCTCTTTTATAGTTAGGTCCCCTTCACTATAACATTAATATTTATGTAAACCAACATTGATTTAACAAAAGATATATAAGCACTGTTATATATAAGAATTATATGGAATTTGAGATACAGAAAATAACATTTAAAAATTGTTTTTATCAGAAATTTATATTTAATCAGTCTTTCTTTATGAAATTTTCAGGCTCCTTTGTATTTCAGTAAATGAACAGTCCCATCGGTACTTAAACGTTTACTGTATTCTTTATTATAGTTCATTTGTCTACATCTTTAATAGTGCGTTATGTTGTGTTCCTGATCAACTTTGTTTCTTAGTCAATATACTTTCTTCAGTACAATGGAATCAAAAGTTATTGGCCATCTCAGATTCCAGGCATGGAGTCTGATAAAACAGTGGAAGTTTCATATTAATCTGCTGTAGAATATTAGCAATGAGTTTCTTTTCAAAGTCACTTTATTGTACATGGTTAAGTTGTCATTATAGAGAGGTGATGTAGCATAGTGGTTGAGAGAGCATGTAGTCTGGAACCAAAGTAGCCAAATTTCAATCCAACTCTGCCAGTTAATAGCAGGTGACATTGAGCCAAGTGATTTGGCTTTGTAGGTGTTTCTTCACCTGTAAAATGGGGATGATAGTTGTGCGTAGCTCATAAGCTTATTGTGAGGATCAGTATATGTAAAAGTGCTATATGACTGTTAGCTATTGTTATTTTGACTCATACTATTAAGAACATTAGCAATTATGGGGCGCCTGGGCGGCACAGTTGGTTAAGCATCTGACTCTTGGTTTTACCTTAGGTTGTGATCTCAGGGTGGTGAGATTGAGCCCTGCATCCAGTTCTGAGTTCCATGCAGAGTCGGCTTAAGACCCTCTCTACCTCTCCCCCTACCTGTCTAGCCCCCCAAATAAATAAATTCATCTTAAAAAAAAAAGAACATTAGCAATTATTGTCAGGGACACAAATAGTTCTAGTTATTTCCTATTAGTGTTCAGAAATATATCTATAACTATTTTATCAGGAAACTGTAATATTACCTACTTATGTGATTTTCAAAGGGTTTTAAATATGCTACAGTCAAATATATCCTCAGAAAAACATGTCTCCAATTTTATAATGGAAGCCAAGAGGATTCATGTGCAGAAATTTATTTATTTATTTATAATAATTTTTTATTATATTAGTCACCATACAGTACTTCCCTAGTTTTTGATGTAAAGTTCCATGATTCATTACTTGCGTATAACACCCAGTGCACCATGCAATATGTGCCCTCCTTAATACCCATCACCAGCCTATCCCATTCCCCCACCCCCTTCCCCTCTCAAGCCCTCAGTTTGTTTCCCAGAGTCCATAGTCTTTCATGGTTCATTCCCCCTTCTATTTACCCCCCCTTTCTTCTTCCCTTTCTTCTCCTACCAATCTTCCTATTTCTTATGTTCCATAAATGAGTGAAACCATATGATAATTGTCTTTCTCTGCTTGACTTATTTCGCTTAGCATTATCTCCTCCAGTCCTGTCCATCTTGCAGCAAATGTTGAGAAATCATTCTTTTTGATGGCTGAGTAATATTCCATTGTATATATGTACCATATCTTCTTTTTTTTTTTAATGATTTTTTATTATATTATGTTAGTCACCGTACAGTACGTCCCCGGATTCCGATGTAAAGTTCAATGCTTCATTAGTTGCGTATAACACCCAGTGCACCATGCAATATGTGCCCTCCTTAATACCCATCACCAGCCTATCCCATTCCCCCACCCCCTTCCCCTCTCAAGCCCTCAGTTTGTTTCCCAGAGTCCATAGTCTTTCATGGTTCATTCCCCCTTCTATTTACCCCCCCTTTCTTCTTCCCTTTCTTCTCCTACCAATCTTCCTATTTCTTATGTTCCATAAATGAGTGAAACCATATGATAATTGTCTTTCTCTGCTTGACTTATTTCGCTTAGCATTATCTCCTCCAGTCCTGTCCATCTTGCAGCAAATGTTGAGAAATCATTCTTTTTGATGGCTGAGTAATATTCCATTGTATATATGTACCATATCTTCTTTTTTTTTTTAATGATTTTTTATTATATTATGTTAGTCACCGTACAGTACGTCCCCGGATNGATTCCGATGTAAAGTTTGATGCTTCATTAGTTGCGTATAACACCCAGTGCACCATGCAATACGTGCCCTCCTTACTACCCATCACCAGTCTATCCCATTCCCCCACCCCCTCCCCTCTGAAGTCTTCAGTTTGTTTCTCATAGTCCATAGTCTCTCATGTTTCATTCCCCCTTCTGATTACCCCCCTTTTCTTTATCCCTTTCTTCCCCTACCGATCATCCTAGTTCTTATGTTCCATAGATGAGAGAAATCATATGATAATTGTCTTTCTCTGCTTGACTTATTTCACTTAGCATTATCTCCTCCAGTGCCGTCCATGTTGCAGCAAATGTTGAGAATTCGTTCTTTCTGATAGCTGAGTAATATTCCATTGTATATATGGACCACAGCTTCTTAATCCAGTCATCTGTTGAAGGGCATCTCGGCTCCTTCCACAATTTAGCTATTGTGGACAATGCTGCTATGAACAGTGGGTGCATATGGCCCTTTNACTTATTTCACTTAGCATTATCTCCTCCAGTGCCGTCCATGTTGCAGCAAATGTTGAGAATTCGTTCTTTCTGATAGCTGAGTAATATTCCATTGTATATATGGACCACAGCTTCTTAATCCAGTCATCTGTTGAAGGGCATCTCGGCTCCTTCCATGATTTGGCTATTGTGGACAATGCAGCTATGAACATTGGGGTGCATATGGCCCTTCTCTTTACTACGTCTGTATCTTTGGGGTAAACACCCAGTAGTGCAATGGCTGGGTCATAGGGTAGTTCAATTTTTAACTTTTTAAGGGACCTCCACACTGTTTTCCAGAGTGGCTGTACCAACTTGCATTCCCGCCAACAATGTAGGAGGGATCCCCTTTCTCCACATCCTCTCCAACATTTGTTGTTTCTTGCCTTGTCCNGAGGGATCCCCTTTCTCCACATCCTCTCCAACAATTGTTGTTTCTTGCCTTGTCTATCTTTGCCATTCTAACTGGCGTAAGGTGGTATCTCAGTGTGGTTTTGATTTGAATTTCCCTGATGGCTAATGATTTTGAACATTTTTTCATGTGTCTGTTAGCCATTTGTATGTCTTCATTGGAAAAGTGTCTGTTCATATCTTCTGCCCATTTTTTGATTTGATTATTTGTTTCATGTGTATTGAGTTTGACAAGTTCTTTGTAGATGTTGGATACTAATCTTTTATCTGTAGTGTCATTTGCAAATATCTTCTCCCATTCCGTGGGCTGCATCTTAGTTTTGTTGACTGTTTCCTTGGCTGTGCAGAAGCTTTTTATCTGATGAAGCCCCACAAGTTCCATTTTATCTTTTATTTCTCTTGCCTTTGGAGATGTGTCGTGAAAAAGGTTGCTCTGGCCGATGTCATAGAAGTTGTTGCCTATGTTCTCCTCTAGAATTTTGATGGATTCCTGTCTCACATTGAGGTCTTTCATCCATTTGGAGTTTATTTTTGTGTATGGTGTGAGAGAGTGGTCAAGTTTCATTCTTTTGCATGTAGCTGTCCAATTTTCCCAGCACCATTTATTGAAGAGACTGTCTTTTTTCCACCGGATGTTTTTTCCTGCTTTATCAAAGATTAGTTGCCCAAAGAGCCGAGGGTCCATTTCTGGGTTCTCTATTCTGTTCCATTGGTCGATGTGTCTGTTTTTGTGCCAGTACCATGCTGTCTTTGTGATCACAGCTTTGTAGTACAGCTCGAAATCCGGCATTGTGATGCCCCCAGCTTTGTTTTTCCTTTTCAACAATTCCTTGGCGATTCGGGGCCCTTTCTGGTTCCACACAAATTTAAGGGCTGTTTGTTCCATTTCTTTGAAAAATGTCCTCGGTATTTTGATCGGGATAGCATTGAAAGTGTAGATTGCTCTGGGTAGTATGGACATTTTAACTATGTTAATTCTTCCAATCCATGAGCATGGAATATTTTTCCATCTTNTTCCATACAAATTTAAGGACTATTTGTTCCAGTTCTTTGAAAAATGTCCTCGGTATTTTGATCGGGATAGCATTGAAAGTGTAGATTGCTCTGGGTAGCATAGACATTTTAACTATGTTAATTCTTCCGATCCATGAGCATGGAATACTTTTCCATCTTTTTGTGTCTTCTTCAATGTCTTTCAAAAACCTCCCAAAAAAACAAGAGTCCAGGGCCTGACGGATTCCCTGGGGAATTCTACCAAACATTCAAAGAGGAAATAATACCTATTCTCCTGGAGCTGTTTCAAAAATAGAAACAGAAGGAAAACTACCAAACTCATTCTATGAGGCCAGTATTACCTTGATCTGCAAACCAGGCAAAGACCCCCTCAAAAAGGAGAATTACAGACCGATTTCTCTAATGAATATGGATGCCAAAATCCTCAACAAGATCCTTGCTAATAGAATCCAACAGTACATTAAAAGGATTATCCATCATGACCAAGTGGGATTCATCCCTGGGATGCAAGGGTGGTTCAACATTTGCAAATCGATCAGTGTGACAGATCATATCAACAAGAAAAGAGTCAAGAACGATATGATCCTCTCAATTGATGCAGAAAAAGCATTTGACAAAATACAGCATCCTTTCCTGATTAAAACCCTATTACAACCCTTCAGAGTGTAGGGATAGAGGGTCCATTCCTCAATTTCATAAAAACCATCTATGAAAAGCATCATTCTCAATGGGGAAAAGCTGGAAGCCTTTCCCTTAAGATCAGGAACACGACAAGGATGCCCACTCTCGCCACTATTATTCAACATAGTACTAGAAGTCCTTGCAACAGCAATCAGACAACAAAAAGGGATCAAAGGTATTCAAATCGGCCAAGAAGTCAACCTGTCTCTCTTCGCAGATGACATGATACTCTACATGGAAAACCCAAAAGACTCCACCCCCAAACTACTAGAAGTTATAGAACAATTCAGTAAGGTGGCAGGATACAAAATCAATGCCCAGAAATCAGTTGCATTTCTATACACGAATAACGAGACTGAAGAAAGAGAAATTAGGGAATCCATTCCATTTACAATAGCACCAAAAATCATACATTATCTCGGAATTAACTTAACCAGAGACGTAAAGGATCTATATTCTAGAAACTACAAATCACTCTTGAAAGACATTGCAGAAATTTATTTTATATTTATCTGTTTCTTTCAATATTCTGTGTAAGAATATCCTAAGGACCCTGGGAATAATAGGATGAATCACGTATGTATCTTGCTGACAATTATTGACTAATAGAGGACAAACAAACAAATAACTCTGAGGTAGAAAGCAAGAAGTACAGATAAAATGCTCACAGAAGCTTGCGGGAAAGAATATTCCCCACTAGAAGATTGAGAAAAAACTCTTGAGGGAGCTTGTATTTGAATAATTCCCTGAAAGAAGAACAGGACTTATGCATGTAGAGAAATGAGGTTCTGTGTTGCATGTAAAGGAAAGGGCTTGTTTTGCTCGGAAAATGGGGGGCATGCAGGGGAAGTAGGGTTATGTGATGGTCAGATAGGAAGGCTCTAGGAGGCTAGGCTGATAAGATCTTAATTAGCCATCAGTGGGATATTGTTAAGGTGTTTTCCACAAAATTAAGGTGGCATTCACACAACATAAAATTAACCATTTTAAAATGAAGATCTCAGTGACATTTAGTATATTTACAATGTTGTGCAACTACTACTTCTGTCTAGTTTCAAACATTTTCTTCACCCCAAATTAAACCCCATGTCCATTAAGCTGTAATTTCCCATTCCCTCATTGCCCCAGCTCTTGGCAACTACCAATCTGCCATAGTGTTTCTGTGGCTCTAAGTATTCCAAGTAGTGAATTTATTTAGGATATGCCCCCTTGTGTCTGACTTCTTTCACTTAGCATGATGTTTTGAGGTTCATCCACATCGTAACATATATCAGTACTTCATTACTTTTGGGGCAGCTAGGTGGTTCAGTTGGTTAAGCATCTGCCTTTGGCTCAGGTCATGATCCCAGGGTCCTGGGATTGAGCCCCATGTCGGGCTCCTTGCTCAGTGGAGAGCCTGCTTCTTCCTCTGCCTGCTGCATTACTTTTTATGGCTGAATAATATTCTGTTGAATATTTATAACACAATTTGTTTATCCATTCATCTCTTGATGGACATTTGGTTGTTTCTATCTTTTGGCTATTGTAAATAGGGCAGCTATTAACGTGTACATGTAAATATTTAGGCACATGTATTCAGTTGTTTGGGGTATATATCTAGGTGTGGAATTGCTGGGTCATATGGCAATTCTATGTTCAGCTTTCTGAGTAACTGACAAACTTTTTCTACAGTAGCTGTGCCATTTTACATTCCTACCAACAATATACAAGGCTCCAGTTTCTCCACATCCTCACCAATACTTGGTTTCCACTCTTTTATTATTACTACCATCCTAAGTGTGTGACATAGTATCTCTGTGGTTTTGATTTGCATTTTCCTGAAGACTAAATCATTAGTTTTGAACATCTTTTCAAATGCTTGTTGGCTGTTTATATATCTTCTTTGGAGAAATGTCTATTCAGGTCTTTTGCCCACCTTTTAATTGTGTTATTTATCTTTTTGTTGAGTTGTACAAGTTCTTTGTATATTCTTGATGCTAGACTCTTTTCAGATATATGATTTGCAAATATTTTCTCCCACTCCATAGTTGTCTTTTTACTTTCTTGATAATAATCTTTGATTCACAAAGGTTTTTAATTTTAATTTTTATGAAGTACAATTTATCTATTTTGTTATTGTTGCTCATACTTACAGTGTCATATCTAAAATCATTGTCAAATCCAGGGTCATGAATATTCATCTCTATGTTTTCATATAAGATTTTTATATTTAGGTCATTAATCAATCTTGAGTTAGTTTTTATATAGAGTGTGAGGTAGGAATCCAACTTCATTTTTTCACATGTGGATACCCAGTTGGCCAACCACTATTTGAAGAGACTATCTTTTCCCCATTGAATGACCTTAGCGCCCTTGTTGAAAATTAGTTGGCCACAGATATATGGGCTTATTTATGGACTCAATTCTATCACAGTGGCTTATAAGCCTATCCTTGTGGAGGTATTATACTGATTTCATTACTATAACTTTGTTGTAAGTTTTGAAATCGGAAAGTATGAGACCTTGTTCTTTCTCAATATTGTAGGGCCCTTTGCAATTCTGTATGAATTTGAGGATCATTTCTGCAAAACAAGGCTGTTAGAATTTTGATAAGTTTGCATTAAAATTATTACAGGATTTGAACAGAGAAAATGATGGGACTAGAATTGTCTTAGACAACATTCTACAATATGGACAGGAAAAGGAAAAGAGAGGAGTCTGGGAGACCATTAAAAAAGTTAGCACAACAGAAAGGCTCAGACCTATATTGTCAAAGTGAAGGAAAAGGACAAATGCCAGACAGGCTGTAGAGGCAGACTTGAAGGAACTGAAGAAATTGGTCCATTCATTTAATGATTTGCACCCTATTGTTATATGCCCCAGGCCATGCAGATGCTATGGTAAACAAGATGGATATGTTATTTTGCTTTCATGGACCTTGAATTCTAATGGGGCAGAAACAGGGGAACAGTAAACAGTGAAATAAAGAGCAAATTGTGATCGCAGTGCTATGAAGAAAATGAACAAGCTACTATTATAGAGATAACAGAGGAAGGCCTATTTTATATAGGAAAGGCCTCAATGAAGAACAGCTATTTATTTATTTATTTTTAAGTAGGCTCCGCACCCAGCGTAGAGCCCAATGAAGGGCTTGAACTTACAACCCTGAGATCAAGAGTTGAACCTTTAACCAACTAAGCCACCCAGGCACACTCCCCCCCTTTATTTTAAAAGATTTTATTTATTTATTTGAGAGAGAGTGAGTGAGAGAGTGAGCATGGGCAGGGGGGAGGGGCAAAGGGAGAGGAAGCAGCAGACCCCCTGATGAGCAAGGACCCCGAGGTTGGGGCTCCATCCCAGAACCCCAAAATCATGACCTGACCCAAAGGCAGACACTCCACCGACTGAGCCACCCAAGCACTCCCCTTTTATTATTTTTGTAAGATTTTATTTATTTATTTATTTATTTATTTATTTGGGGGGGAGAGAGAGAGAGAAAGAGTGTGAGTGAGCCTGAGTGGGGGAGGAGCAGAGGGAGAGGGGGAAGCAGACTCCATGCTGAGCACGGAGCCTGAGGTGTGGGGCTCAATCCCAGGACCCTGAAATCATGACCTGAGCAGAAATCAAGAGTTGGAGGCTTACAGTTAAGCCTGAGCCACCCATGTGTCCTTCTCAGTCTTTTTGTGTGTGTGCTGAGTAGTCTGGTTTTGCAATTTAATTTTTTTTTTAATCAACTCTTGGTCTCATTGATTTTTCTCTTTTCTCTTTCATTGGTTGTACTCTGATCTTTATTACTTTCTTTCTTTGCATAATACTTTGGTTTAATTTGCTCCCTTTGTTTAGTAAGGTAGAAACTGAGGTCACTGATTTGAGAACTTTCTTTTTTCGTTATGGGTATTACCTCCTAAGTACTGCTTTAGTGCCATCCACAAATTTTGATATGTTGTGTTTTAATTTTCTTTCAGTGCAAAATGTTTTCTAATTTTCCTTTTGATTTCTTCTTTGACCCATGGGTTACTTAGAATTATATAGTGATTTCAAATATTTGGAGATTTTCCAGATGTTATTCTGCTATTGATTTCTAATTTAATTTCATTGTAGTTAGAGAACATACTTTGTATGTTTTAAATCCTTAGAAGTTTATTGAAAGTTGTCTTGTGGCCCAGTATATGGTCTATCTTGGTAAGTATCTTGTGTATACTTGAAAAGAATTACATTCTTGTGTCTTGTAGTGATCTATAAATGTCAATTAGGTTAAGACGGTTAATGGTATTGTTTAGGTCTTTTTTTTTTTTTTAAAGATTTTATTTATTTATTTGACAGAGATAGAGACAGCCAGCGAGAGAGGGAACACAAGCAGGGGGAGTGGGAGAGGAAGAAGCAGGCTGACGGCAGAGGAGCCTGACGTGGGGCTCGATCCCAGAACGCCGGGATCACGCCCTGAGCCGAAGGCACACGCTTAACCGCTGTGCCACCCAGGCGCCCCTTGTTTAGGTCTTTTATATCTACTATGGTCTGAATGTTTGTGTCTACCTTCAAATTCATATGTGGAAATCTTCACCTCCAAAGGTGATAGTATTAGTAGGTGGGGCCTTTGGGAGGTAATTAGGTCATGAAGGTAGAGCCCTCATAAATAGGATTAGTACTCTTACAAAAGAGATCCCACAGAACTTCTTATTCCCTTCTATCAGGTGAGAACACAGAGAAGATGCTGGCCATAGACCAGGAAGAGGGCCCTCACTCAACCATGCTGGCCCCCTGGTCTCCGACTTCCAGTCTCCAGAACCTATGAAAATTAAATTTCAGTTGTTTATAATCTACACAGTCTGTGGTATTTTGTTATAGTAACCCAAACTGATTAAGACAATATCCTTGCTGATTTTGTTTCTACTTGTGCTATTATTATGAGAGAGTTTTTAAAACCTCTAAAAATAGGATATGCTTATTTTTCCTTCAAGTTGTTTCAGTTTTTTTCTCATTTATTTTGAAGCTCTGTTATTAGATTAGGACTTTTAAGAAAAAAGATTTTATTTATTCATTTGATAGAGAGAGAGAGAGAGGGAACAAGCAAGGGAAGGGGCAGAGGAGAGGGAGAAGCAGGCTCCCCACTGAACAGAGAGCTCCATGCGGGGCTTGATCCTAGGACCTGGGGATCATGCCCTGAGTTGAAGGCAGACACTTAACCAACTGAGCCACCCAGGCGCCCCCATAAATGTTAGGACTTTTATGTCCTCAAGATGAATTGGCCTCTTCATAATTATGAAATGACCTTCTCTTCCCTGGTAATATTATTTGCTCTGAAATCTACTTTATGTGATATTATTATAGCTGCTCCAGCTTTCTTTTGACTAGTGTTAGCATGGTGTATCTTTTTCCATCCTTTTACTTTTAACCTATTTGTGTCTGCATATTTAAAGTATAGTTTTTTGTAGATGAAATATAGTTGGGTCTTGTTTTATTTATCCAGTAAGACAGATTTTAATTGTGTTGTTTTGACCATTGCTTTTAATATTATTATTGATATGAGTTAAATTTATATCTGTCCTCTTCTTACTTGTTTTCTATTTGTCTTATCTGTTCTTTGTGTCGTCTTTCCTCTTTTTCTACCTTATTTTGGGGTTTGAGTATACTACTTTATCATAGTCTATCTTCAATTGAATTATGCTGTGTCACTTATAGGATGCTTACACTTAATTATACAATATACTTTTCAATAATATACTTCCATGTCTCTCCTCCCAACCTTAATGCTACTGTTGTCATACATTTTACTTTCATATAAGCTATAAAACCCACAATGAATGATGACTATTGTTGTTTTAAACAGTTATTATCTTTTAAAAGATTCAAGTTGTAAAAAAAAAACCAACATGTCTCTTGTTACTATTTCCACTGTTCTTCATTCATAGTGTATATTTCTAGAAATCTGGAGTCATTTTCTGTCTGTCTGATGGACTCCATTTAACATTTCTTACAGTGCAAGTCTTTTTGTTATGGCCTTTCAGTTTCTGTGCATCTGAAAAAAATCTTTATATTGTCCCGAGTTTTTAAAGATTTTTTTGCTGAGTATAGAATTCTAGGTTTACAGCTTTTTTGTTCAGTACTTTAAAGATGTTGCTCCACTGTCTTTTTCTTGCACTGTTTCTGACAAGAAATCTGTCATCTTTACTCTTGTTTCTCCATATATATCATGTCCTTTTTTTGACTGGATGCTCTTAAGATTTTTGGTTTATCACTGGTTTTTAGTAATTGTATTATGAAATATCTTGTTGTAGTTTTCTTTGTGTTTCTGGCGTTTGGATTCATCAAGCTTATGAGACCTGTGAGTTTATAATTTTCATCAAATTTTGAAATGTCAGTCATATTTCTTCAAATGTCTATTCTGATCTTCTTTCCCCAGCCCTCCTTTATCCTCTCCTTCATGGACTCTAACTACAAGTATGTTAACCAGCTTAAAGGTTTCCCATAGCTTATTGATTCTCTTTTTAATTCCATTTTCTCTCTACAATTCATCTTGGAAATTTTATATTGTATGTCTTCAAGTTCACTAATCCTTTCTTCTGCAATATCTATTCTTCCATAAATCCCATCCAGTGTATTTTTCACCTTAGAGATTGTTTTCATCTCTAAATTGGATTTAAGAAAATTTTTATACCTTCCTTGTCTCTACTTAATTTTTTGAATATATTACCATTATAATAACTGTTTTAATGTTCTTGTCTGCTAATGCTAATGTCTATGTCAGTTGTTAGTTTCAGTGATTGGTTTTCCTTCTCGTTATGGGTCATATTTTTGTTACTTTGCATGCCTTGTTATATCTGATTGAATGGCAGATGTTGTGAATTTTAGCTTGTTGGGTGCTGAATATTTTTGTATTTCTATAAACACTCCTGAATTTTAATTTGAGATGCAGTTAAATAACTTTAAGATAGTTTGATCCTTTTGGATCTTTTTACTTTTTGGCAGCACCCAAGCAGCATTTAGTCTAGGGCTAATTACTCTCCAATACCAAGGCAAGACCCTTCTAAGTACTCTATCTCATTGAATTGGGAGGTTTCTAGTTAGCCTGGTGTGAATAGCCACTATTCCTGGCCCTCTGTCAGTGCCCAGTACTTTTCCTTTTAATGCTTTGAGATGGCTTGTTCTTTCCATGAACTTGAGTACAGGCATACACTGATCAGCACTGCTGAATTCTCAAGGAAGACCCTCTGCAGATCTCTGGGATTCTCTGTGTTGTTACCTGGTTTCCATATCTGAGTTGTGAACTCTAGCTGTCTTGTTCTCCCTGGTCTCACAGCTCTTGCATTTCCCTCTTGTTCTGCCATGGCCTGTAAGTTCTCTGAAAGTGATAAGCTGGGGCAAATCTTGTTCATTTCCCATCTCTGAGGCAGTCTCCTTCATTGCCTGATATCCATCTTGAAAACTGTTGTTTTATATATTTTGTCTGGTTTCATTTTGTTGTTGTCGGTTCAGGTGGGAGAGTAAATATGGTCCTTGTTACTACATCTTGGCCAGATTCAGAAGTTCCCCTAAGGCTCTAATCTTAATAGTTACTTCACATTTTTAGAAGAGGAAGAGAAACATTCCAAGAATCTATAACCAGTAGCCTCTGGTAAAACCACTCTGTAAAATGAAGTGTGACTGTTGTTTAATCTGCCTATTTAATGCTTTTTAAACATCCAGAATATTATAAAGGTTTGCTGTGAGTAGTGGTTTATAGATTGTTTGGGCCAGACTTCAGAGCTCTGGGGCCTCCTTTAAACATGCCAGTGACATTTTCAAAACACAAGGGGCTATTGATAGATTGCAAATCAGTTTTCACTCTTACTTGGTAGTCATTCTGCAAATTGGTTCTGCTTCTACTTTTGTCATCTGGGCTGCAATTAAGGAAAATTTACTTTCTAAAGGTGTTAGTGGTATGTAGGGCCCTCTAACATAGGCAATTTACCGTGATTTAAGGGTTTATTTCTTGGACACTAAAAGCGTTTCTAGTCCAACTCTGAGAAGTGCTGTGTGATTCGTGTTTATCTTATTCTTAAGAATTTATTTGAAATTGAAGGGAAATTCTTACAGTCTTATTTGCATGAAAAGAAAAGACCAGTATTTTAATTAAATCAAAGGAGAGAGAGGGCTTAAGGGAAGCTGAAAATGTCTTTGACTAATGAATATATTCTTAAGCACTTACTATGGGTATGTCACTTGTTTTGGCAATGGGGAGACAAAAGAATGGGTCGGCTACTATTTATTTTTATGTACCTATGTTAATCTCATAGATTTGTCTTCAAAACAAGTCTTATTTAATAGTAATTTATTTTCCCTTTTTTTAAAAAGATTTTATTTATTTATTTGACAGAGAGAGACAGCTAGCGAGAGAGAGAACACAGGCAGGGGGAGCAGGAGAGGAAGAAGCAAGTTCCCAGCGGATGAGACTGATATGGGACTTGATCCCAGGACTCTGGGATCACGCCCTGAGCTGAAGGCAGACACTTAACGACTGAGCCACCCAGGCGCCCCTATTTTCCCTTTTGTTTTCTTCTTCTTCTTCTTCTTCTTTTTTTTTTAAGTAATCCCTACATCCAACGTGAGACTTGAACTCTTGAACTCAAGACCCCGACCAAGATCAAGAGTCACATGCTCTACTGACAAAGCCAGCCAGGCACTCCTGTTTTCCCCTCTTTTTAAAATCAGTTGCATCTAACTGCCCATGAGAGCTTTGGTTAACATGAAGTAATTGGTGTTATTTCAGTGTAATATAATTTCAGATAAAAGCAGAGAATCCTGGAACTCCTGGCTGGCTCAGTCAGTGGAGCATGTGACTCTTATCGTGCGGTTGTGAGTCTGAGCACCACATTGGGTATAGAGATTACTAAAAAAATAAAAATATAAATTTTTTTAATTAAAAAAACACAGAATCTTGCTGTTATAGGTAATTTGAACAGCCTAATTGTAGATGAATATGTAATTTCTCTAAGGCTTTTTGAGATACTGGAAATAGCTTTTTCTTCCTTAACTGGCTGGGGCCCAGGGTTACCCAGTAAGGAGCTTACAGTTTAGTTCTGGACATAAATATAAATAACAGAAAAAACAAAACAAGGTAGGCCTGCTAAGTGCCACATTGAGTGGTACAGATCCTAAGTGTTATAGCATTATATTGGACAGAGAGGTCCCTGAGCTGAGCTATCATAATATGAAAACAGGTAGCTAGGATTAAGAAGTATTCTGAACTGGGAAGCAGTGGATATAAACGTTCAGTGGCGGGAATGTTGACTGTATGTCGTGGATACTGTACAGTGAGGAAACAGTCTGTCCAGAGTAGTTGGAGATCAGGTGGAAAAGATAGGTGAGTTCTTTGATTTTGTGCTTTATACAGAGATGGCAGTTAAAATGAGAAAGAAGGTTCACTGAAGAGACTCTGTAATGGAAAAAGCCAAGGACCTGGTGACCAAATGTGAGGATCGAGAGGGGAGAGTCAGAGGTTTTGAGCTAGGACAAGTGCAAATAGAAAAGTCAGAAAGGAGAGCTTGAATGAAGTGATGCTAGAAATCCCTGAATCTTTTTCTAAAAATTCCCAATTCTCTGTGTGGTTCCTAACTGGACAGCACTTTCCCTATGGTCCTTTGCCCTTAATTGTAGCCTAGCAGAATGAAATGGAGTTTGGAAGGGCATTTAGAGGTCATGAGGTCACCTGGCCTAATCTCTTCATTTTACAGATAAGCAGATCTGGGGCTTCAGATATTGTGACTTCCCTTAGGGCCACACAGCTAGGCTGGCCTCTTGGCACTGTTTTCTGAAATTCTTCCAGCAAATACTGCTTGTAGCAAATTGAGCCTTGTGTTTCCCCACCATAATTCAATTAGTGTTTGACTTGATTCCTCAAATAGTTTTTCACCTTCAAAAATCAAATAAATTAAGAGTTAAAATAATTCCTTATGAGTGGTTTATCCATACATGTAGTATGGATAAAGGAAAAAACCACTCAGAAGTAATAAATGCCAGACTGGGCATTAATGCCAGACTCGGCCTGGGTGAAATGAGTCTGCTCTCTTGCAAAGTGCTTGAGCTATTTGACAGGAGAAGGAATGAGTAAGTCTGAAGGGATTCCTACTGAGAGTCCTTTCCAGAATTTTTAAATTGAAAAACGAGGATGTGTGGTGGAGATCAGTAAAGGATTTGCTTTCTTTCTTTGCCCCTCTAAACCCTAGTTCTATGACTTCTCATGCATGGAACCCTGAATTCGTGAGTCTTGCCCTGCCCGAGGAGAATGAGATTAGCTAATGCGCTGAATAAGTGAACTCCGTTGCTTTAAGATGTCTCACCCAGTCCTACTCCTCAGCTGGAACCTGGGGAGAGCACCTTCTCTTTCCCCTCCCAAGCCTCTTTCCTCATCTTGCCACCTGGCTGTCTGTTTCTCTTTCCCCGTTCTGCCTGCGTCTCGCACTTCCCCGCTCGGGGTCAAGCACCCCCACGCCCTCCCCGCTTTATTTATTTAGGGCCACCCGACTGCATCCAGCCGGCAGCTTCTCTCGGGTCCAAGGCCTTCTACCGAGTGAGGGGCGGAGCTGAGTGAGCATAAGCCCCGCCCCCAGCATTGGGCGGGGCTGGTGGACGAGGCGGTTCCGTTGATTGGTGTGGGCGGGGCCTGCTGCGAGGGGCGGAGTCAGGAGGTCGGGCCACGGAGGGGAGGGTGGTGGTGGGCCCCGCTGAGGGTGGGAGGCGCGGCGCAGAGGCCGGTAGAGTGTGGCGCAGCTGTGGTGGCGTTTCCCGCTCGCTATGCGTCGGGCGAGGGTTCCCGAAGGTAAGTACGGGGAGTGGTTTGGGCGCTGCGAGAGCCAGGTGAAGGAATCCTGGCGGGCGCGTTGGAACCAGGTGTGGTTTGGTTGGACCGGCCCCTGGGCCACTTCCGTGCTTAGTAGGAGCGCGTGGTGCGGATGGGCGGCCCCCTGGCGTGAACCCCCAGAGGCAGGGAGACACGGGGTCTGGCTCTAGTTTTGCAGCACTTGTTCACGGCATTACCGCCGGGACAGAAAACATTTGCGTTGCTCCACACACCTCCTCCCTACATCTCGAGAGACCTCAGGTATTGAGATTTTATGTTCTTTAAAATACATTTCTAGTTCGTCGTTCGGGACTGGAGGAGAAACTCGATAATGAACTTGCAGTGTAGCTTTATTTTGACTTCGTGTTATTCAGTTTGCAAGAAGAGTGAGACTGGTAATGGGACTGTTATTTAAACAAGGACACCAGGATTTGCATAGGCAGTGTGTTGTGGAGGTTAAGCTCTCAGGCTTTGAAGCTAGGGTGCCTGGGTTTGAATCTACTTGTTAATTGTGAAACCTTGGGCAATTCGCTTAATTTCTCTATGACTTTGTTTCTGCATATGTAAAATAAGGGTAATGATAGTTCCATCCTTACAGGATTGTTATGAGGATTAAATCAGTCAGTACTTAATTCCGCCTGGCGCATAGTCCACAATAGTCACCAAAGAGATACGCTGCAATAACGTTGACTATTTTCTTTATTATGCATTTAGATGGGCATTAATCTTCAAAGCTGTCAACACCGGAAAGCCTTTCCTCAGAGTTGTAGCTAGAAATGCTTGGGGATTCCATTGGAATTTCAGAGACCGAATCCCACCAGATAAGTCTCATTACTTTTCTCACCTACTGGAGATGTGATCATTCACCTGGTTTCAAATCTAATCCACTCTCAAATGATATAGAGGCCTCAGAGTCTTAAAGGCTGTTCTAAAAGAGGGATGAAAAAAGGCAGCACTTTCAGAGAGGGTATCCTCATTTTAAACCTGGGGTTTAAACAAACCCCTAGGTTTGTTTAAAAGAAGGTCATTATCCCTTTTATACAGAACTTACAAGTTGTGCTATTGTTGCAAAAGGAGGTAAACCAGAGTCTCCAAATACATAAATAAACTAAACATCATAGGAATCATAACTAGCCACATAGAATTTTGGGATTGAAAGGAATCTGAAAAATCACAATAGCTGCCCTTTACAGATAAGGATGAGGCCCTAGGATCCAGAACCAATAAAATGCATGGTTTAGACTAGAATTCAGCTCTTCTGAACAACAAATTATAAAATCAAAGAATGATATTACTTCTGATTTTGATAATTGTACTGTTTTTATTTTTGACAGTGTTATGGTGCTGTGAATGGTTTTTCTCTCTGCAGCATCCTCCTTGCTAGCTTAATTGCATGATTCATAATCATTCTTCAGCACCTTTGATTTAAATCACAAGTCTCAAAAGTTGCTACATCAACGATTGCTTTGAGAACAAGATGATTGTCTTAAGCTTTGTACAAACATGTTCTAACAGTGCTTTGGTTTTGTTGTTTTAAAATGTAGTCCTTTTCTCCCATGTAGGGAACATAAACAGCCAGTGTAAACAAATTGACCTACTAGGCAGTTTTTTATCACTGTGTATTGGTGAAGTTTTCTTGATCTGGTAGGATAGAATCAGGAAGTGGAACACTGAATACTAGCCCAAGGAAATAGGACTGGGTCACCAAAGAGATACACTGCAATTGCTGCTAACTTCAAAAGCATCACAGAGTGAAACTATTTGAAGATATTGGTGTGTTAGTTGCTGACACTTTCCTGGCTCCTTGCGTGGTTCACTCCCTCACCTCCAAGTGTTTGTTTAGATGTAACTATCTCAGTCAGACCCTCCTAATTAAAATTCCATACAACCCCACTCTTCCTATAATATATATTTATCTCTTTATTTACTTGTTCATTATCTCTTGTCTGCCATTAGAGGGTAAGTTCCATGAGGGCTGTGGTGCTTGCCAGTTGTGTTCACTGCTGTATCCTTTTTTTTTTTTTTAACCTTTTTCTTTTTTTTTAAGATTTTATTTATTTATTTGACAGAGATAGAGACAGCCAGCGAGAGAGGGAACACAAGCAGGGGGAGTGGGAGAGGAAGAAGCAGGCTCATAGCGGAGGAGCCTGATGTGGGGCTCGGATCCCATAACGCCGGGATCACGCCCTGAGCCGAAGGCAGACGCTTAACCGCTGTGCCACCCAGGCGCCCCTCACTGCTGTATCCTAAGTGCCTGGAAACAATGCCTGGTACCAGAAGGTGTCAGATTTGTGCATCTGATGCAGATCTTTCCAGCTAGGGCTAGTAATTACTTAGACCAATTCACTGTCATTTTGCCCTGCTGTCCCCTCCCCCCATTTCTTGTTATTTATTCTGGTTACCCAGGAATAAAAGCTTGAGGCAATGTTAATGCCTCCTTCTGCCTTGCACTCCCATGCAAATAGCTATTACTTATTTCTCCTGTCAGTTTTTTGCAAACCTGCCATTCTTATTGTTGCCAAACCCCTATTTCTTTAAGCCCTCCTCCATTTCATTCCATTCTCTACACCTACAACCTTTCAAATTCCCTTTTCGAATGCCTTTACATCCTCATCTGCAGAATGAAATCCAGAGTGCGAAGCCTGGCATTCAGTTCTCTACATGATTTCAAAAGCACTTTCCCAGCATCTGCCTCCTATATGTAAGAAAACTGATTTCCAATTTATGCTTGCAAATATGAAAATAAAATAAGGCTTTAATAATAATGCCATGTAAACGCTAAAGGTGAGTGTTGCTTCTTGACAGTTTCTCTTTCTGTTTTTATCAAATGGAGTGGATCTTTTCTGTAAGTGGGCAGGAATTCAGACAAATTAAACTGATGGCTATTCTCTGTACCGAGGACTTTTGCTGCCCTTTTGTTTTGAGTGCCCAGCCTTCAGATCCTCCCTCACATGTCACCACCAGCCCAAATACCTAGATAAGTTGGTAGTGGTTTGTTTTTTTTTTTTCTTCCTCTGAATTCTAGAAACTTTTCATACTTTTCTTAGAGAATTTATCACAGTCTGTTTTGAATTGTAATTCTTCAGGCATTTATCTTTTCTTTTCGCTACACATTAGCTCCTGGAGGACAAGAATCACGCACATAAAAATTCCAGTTACCTTTTTAAGGAAAAATAAGACACCCACTTCTTTGTTTTTTAAGTAAAAGTGAATTTAAAGTTCTGTTTTATGGGTCTTTAAGTCGTTAAATATCGACCTTCAACAATCATTTCTACAATATGGACAATTAAGGAAGAAGGCAGGGGGAAATTTAGTACTACATGAAAAGATCCAAATGAAGAGATTGAGATCTGGATTCATAGAAGGGAAGAGGTGTAGGGAGAGCAACATACCCAACACCCACATAACTGGATACACAGAAGCTTAAAAAGATACACAGATTCCCTCAGGAAACCATTAGGGCAAGACAGATTTTATGGAGCAACACCTGCAGCTTTGGTTTTTGTGGGGAATTATTCCTAGCTTTATTTTGTTTTTGCATTTCTATGCACAAATAATACTGTCAGTCTGCTTTGTTTTCTGAGCTGGGTAAGACTGAACTTTCTCTTCCTCTTTCCGGTCTGCAGAATGTAGTTTAAGGGCATTCTAAGGGCAGTGGGAAGCAATGGAAAGAGTTTAAGCAATGGGGTGAATTTATCAGATTTATAGTGATGAAGAAAAAAGAAGATATATGCCAGAAGCTTTTAGTTCTTCAGAGAAAAGAGATAGAAGATACTTGAATTTATCTTTTGGGAGAACCTTCCGGTTTTATTGTTTGATCAGCATCTGGTTCAGTGTATTTTGTTTCATTTCATTACCAACATGTCCTTGCACATACTCCAGTTGAGTAAATGCTTTTATTTTGCATGTGACTTTTTCTGATAGATTAAAACTTGTCCCTAGAACATCTGTGGACATTTCTGAAATTTGATTTTCTCTCCTGTTGCCTCCCAAACCGTGACTGGGGTTCTCCCATTCTAGGACTTGCATTAGCCTAACTTACTCTCTTCGTTCTTGATTTTGAGAACTTACAGGTGTCGACTAAATTTATTTTACCATTCCTAGGATGAAGCTGCAGTTTCTATTGGTAGGAAAGTGTTGGTAGGGAAAATATGCATAAAACTTCTAATCTTTTAAAATGTTAAAACTTCAAGGTAAAAATCTGCGTATTATTTTTACTAATAAATACCTAATATAAGGTCAGGACTTAAAGCTAATATACTACAATTTATTATTTAAATTGTAGTATGATGTAGTATGATTTAAATATGTAATTGGTTGTAAGTTTTGTCCTTGGGGGAATTTCTTATGTGCTAACCAGTGAAGAAAAAGAATCTTGAAAGCAAATATTTACTTTGGAGTAAAGCTTCCTTTATCATACTCTATAAGCATCTGTGTTTACCCTGAGTTCTCCTTGTTTTCAAAAGCCTTAGTTAAGGTTGCGCATCAGATAGGATCATTCATACAAGTAATAAAAGATGGGGTACAGACTAATTACACATCTCTAGCACATGGTAAACACTGTGTAAGTATCTGTTAAATAAATAAATCTGTATTTTTCAGGATTTTGTTAGGATACTGTAGCATACTAGTATGTTTAATAACGGAATTGATCTAGTGAAGAGGAAGAAATTGATGACTCAGGAGACATTAAGGAATAATGAGCCATTGGTTACTTGGAAGATTTCACACACTTTGGCAAATGGGAATTTTTACATGCCTCTCTCTAGCTGTTAGTTGAAAGAATAAGTGAAATGTGTACCGCTAAGTACATGGCAGTACATAAGTCACAATTTCTACACTCTAGTTAGGGAGGTTCTCAATATACAAGATGTAATCTTAGATGATTATAAATGCTAAATGGAAAAAAGGATGATGACAGAAGATTGGGGAAGGAGCACTGTAGTTAGGTGGTCCTGAAGGCTTGTTGCAGGAAGTGGCATTTGAACAAAGGCCTCAGTGTGAAGAGCTGAAGGGAGAGCATCCTAGGCAGAGGGAACACAGGTATAAGAGATGAGATGGGAGAGTGCTCAGTGTGTATGAGAAGTAGGAAGGGGCTGTTCCCACGGGAATCTAGTGAGTCGGGTGGTGGGAGGCACTCGTGGGTTGCAGCTGGAGAGATAGGAAAAGGTTAGGCCATGCGGGTGCTTGTAGGCTCTTAGCAATAATTCAGAGTTTGGATTTTATTCTAAGGGCAGTGGGAAGCAATGGAAAGAGTTTAAGCATTGGGTGAAATTATCAGATTAATAGTGATGAAGAATATGACCCTGGTTAGTGCAGGAATAATGGATTGTGGGGGTTAGAGTAGAAGGAAAAATAGCAGATTGAAGGTTCTCTAAAGAGACTGTGAAATAGGTGGTGATTGTTGTCTTTGTGGGGGGTTCTTTGGCAGCTGGTTGTTTTGATTTTGTTTTGTTTTGGTTCGTCCTCACTTCTCCCAGTCTTCCCAGCCAGAGAGCCAAGCAAGACTTCTTTGGACCCGCAGTATTTTACCACTGCTAATTGTGTGAAATTCCACGTTCCTTTTTCTCATGCCTCCTATAATCATCCATCCACCCATCATTCTGCCAGTGATCCCAGTCCTCCAGGAATCATCCTTTAGAGTTTTCTGTGTTCCAAGTGTTCTGTGTTCCCATCTTCCTGGAACATATGCTGGGAGTGTGCCTTCCAATGGAAAAGCTTGGGAAGCCAGGAGTAGGGCAGGTGTTCTGGTAATGGGGAACCCAAGACAGTGACGTTAGGAGGCTGAGAAGGATAGAGCAGGGCATTGCAGCTGCAGTGAACATCCCTACCTCTCAGTTCTAGAACCAGCGGAGGGACGTGTTGTCAGTTGGACTCAGTTCAGGACCTTCTTCCTTATCCTGGCAGCTTTGAGTCCACTATTGGAAAGCAAGAAGACTGTCAGCTGTTATTTCTACCTCCTCCCTCAGTCCTTTCCTTAAGTCTCTGTATAAATGGAGCCAGTTTCAGAGAACCAACAGGCTCATGTAACTTTTGTCAAGGTTTTTGGATACTCCTGTCAAATTGTTGGGTGCAGACTATTCTATATTGTTTCCCAATATTGAATATCTTACACATATTTTATTTCTAATTCTTGATCTTACACATATTTTATTTCTAATTCTTGTATCACTTTTTTTTTTTTAATATCGCTTTGCTTTATCAAGAATCAGGGTAAATAAAAGTTACCTCAAATAAGAGATGAGATAAACCTTGGAAAAACTGGGACTGCTTTGTGATTACAGAATGAGAGAAAAATCAAAGAGGGGGTTGGGTGGGAATTAGAGGAAGGATATATTAGGAAGGAAAACAGGAAAAGTTGTAACTGATTCATCCTGTGATATGTGTGGGGAGGAGGTTACTATGTATCTTCCATTTTCAGATCCTGTTAGATTTTTAATCTGTTCTGCAATGAATTTAATTTACAGATGTGACAAAGATGTGCTTTGTTTCTATTGGATGTGTTTGGAGCTAGTATTCTGAAAGGCGGAAATAAACAGATAAAGATTATACACTATTACAGCAGACTTTCAGTAAAGTAACTGGTGAGTTTGGAGTAAGAATTTCCTAAGGTGCTTTTAATGTAGTTTAAAATGAAACCCAACTCTCTTGGCCTGTTCTCAGGAATAATTCCTGCCCTCTTCCCTATGCCCATTCCTTTTCATATTCTCTGGGTCAGTTCCCATTTTCCAAACCAGTCCCTAATGCCATGCCCCAGGTCTGAACCGGGATTTTCTTTTGTCTTTTCCTTTGTCAGTTCCCTCTTTTAGGACCCTTGTTTCCAAAAATCCAGCACCCCAGTCCTGTCCCCCTGCTGAAGAAAATTTGTAGCTCTTCCAGGTCTGCTTCCTGCCTTTGGGAACAGGATTACTCTTAATTTCCCTTTATGCCTTGGTGTAAATCACTGAACCCCTCTCTGCCATAGTAGTTGAGAGTGGATACTGATATTTACTAATGTATCTGTCTTGTAATTTTGGGTAAGGTCTGGTCCGCTAGTCAGTACTAAACAGTGTCCATGATGTGTGAAAGAAATGGAGTTAAGAACTTCTCTGCTTAAATTTTAGAGGTAAAAAGCTGGAGAATCTTTGGATTTTCTTACAAAACATTTTTTGGCTGTCTAAAACAAAGATGGACAGGATCCAGGACAGTAATTGCATGTAATGGACAAAAAGATAGGCACAATGATGACGGGGGAAAATCCTTTAAAAAAAGCTTTAACTGATGTTAACTATACTGGAATTGAAATAAAAAGCTTAATTTAAAAAAAGCCTTAATCAATGCCTATCTATTTTAAGCAGTATTTGTCAACAAAATTTTAACATAACGTGAATTTGGACAGTTTTCTGTCATGGTATTTCATCCATATTTTTACACCCCTGCTATAAAAAAAAATCTATTAATTTTTTTAAACTTTCCCCTCCTTTTTAAAAAACCGTATCCTGTGATAGCATCCTTTCTTGTGTCTTCCTTATTTCATAATTTAGCCCTTGATTGTCCTTGTGATGAGGCCAATACTCAGGGCCTATTCTATACCACACTCTTGATAACATGTTGACATATGATGTTTTATGAAGCTGGGCCACTCCTTATGCATTGCTTCACAGACCTGACCCCTCCTGGTGGCAGAATCAGAAAGCTGCTCTTCCTGTGCATGGCTTCCTTTCTATAACCTGATAGCTAATGGACACTTGGTGTTCTCCCCTCTTCAACCTGTATCTCCAAAGGTGATTTAGAAGAAGGGGATGCATGTGGCAGTACTATAAGGAATCGAGAGACAGTGTGTGCACACCAGGCTCTCAGGTCAAAGCTGTGATCACCATACAGTGCTCCCACCCGAAGCTGTATGAGGATGTGGACCTTGTAGCCTAGGTTTATTCATCTGTAAAATGTAGATAAAGATATCTGATGAGTCTCTATGAGGAACAAGTGATGTGTTAGATGTAAGGCATGCTTCGAATAGTGCCTAGCATTAGTACTCAGTAAATATGAGTTTCTTAACCTCAACAGTATTGACATCTTGGGCTAGATAACTTTCTGTTGTAGGGGCTGGCCTGTGCATTGTAGGATGTTTAATATCATCCTTGACATGTAGCTGCTTGACAACCCCCCAAGTTGTGACAACCAGAAATATCCCCAGACATTGCCCACTGTCCCCCTGATGAGAACCACTATACATAAATACAATATTAACTAGCTCTTAGTCTACCTTTGCAAATCACTGTCCCTCCTAAAGTCTGGCTGGTCCCTGAAAGTTCTGATCTCATCTGACCCACTTCTTTTTGTCATGTTGGACTTGGCTGAGTTGATTCACTGGATGAATATCAAGGTTAGTTCTTCCATTCTGGGTTAGTATCTGGACTTAGTCTCATTAGAGCCACATGACCCACCCCCAGGCAAGCCAGCTGCCCCTGGGAACCAATCTACAAGACTATATTGTGACTCTCCAGCAGAGTGAAGGCAGATTCTTTTCCCATTCTTCTTCTTCTTTTTTTTTTTTAAAGATTTTTTTTAAGTAATCTCTACACCCAATGTGAGACTTGAACGCAAGACCCCGTGATCAAGAGTCGTATGCTCCACTGACTGAGCCAGCCAGGTGCTCCCCTACCCCGTTCTTCTTTTGAAAAGCCTAACATACCTATGAACCTCCCCCAAAATGCCAAGTTTTATTCCCACATGAACAACATAGCTTTTTTTCTATTCGTTTTTAGTTGTGGGGTTCTTTTATCAGTCCTCTTCTCTCTGTTTTATTTCCCTGCCTGGCCATAAGATGATTTTGCAGAATTTTAATAGCTTCAGTTTCACAAAATAAACATTAAATGTATAGTAATAGCAGGATTGCTTTTTCATAGTTTCACTCCTGACCACTTAAGAATAAATTTATGAGCCTTCATTGATTTCCAGAGGACTCTTTAGAGCATATATATGTTGTAGAGGCAGTGTGGTATAAGGGGTACAAGTTCTGAAGTCAGACCACCTGGGTTCAAATCCTGATGCCACCACCTGGGGCAGATTACTTCTCCTTTTATGCTTCAGTTTCTCCTTGGTTTTCCTGTCAGTAAAGCTTTGGCGAGAAGCCACAGTCTGCCTTATAATAAGCTTAGCCACTAAATCTTAAATATTGTTAGGTTACTGGATTGATTTAGCTTGAAGGTAAGAAGACCTTATTTAAAGTGAGACAGTGTGGTATAGCAAACAAGTACATAAAGATTTTGGAGGTATTCAAATTTGGACTTAAATACTAGCCCATTAATTGGATAGTAATTTGGGCAAATGATTTCTTCCTTTCTTCAATTTATTATTATTATTATTGGGAGGGGAGCAAGTAATTTAATCTCATTGTTTTTCTCCACAGCAGCATCCTCATTTCCAACATATGATTTTAGCTCCCTTTTTCCAGAGAAAATTCAAGCAGACAGGTGTGCTTTCAAAGTTCTGCTCCCATATCTGCCTGGCTTTATTTTTAGTTAGGCTGAGAATATATGACAGTCTTCATCTGTGACCCCTCTCTGTGCTCTCGTGGTGTACCATGCATACATGTAACATCACACTTAGTGAACTCTTGAAATTTTTATATTGCATATCATTCTTCCCCATGAGATAAGTTCTTTGCAGATAGGATTTTCCCTTATCTTTGTCTTTCTATTGCTTAATGCATAATGAATGCTTAATAAGTATTTGTTGAACTAAGGAATAAAAAGTAATTTGAAACAGATGGCTGTGTATTAGATCCGATTTATTGACTACTTATACAGAGCTAGGTCTTTTACTTATCTCAAATGCTTAAAACAACTATATGAAATAGGTGTTGCCAGCCTCATTTTCCAGATTAGGAAACTAGGGCTCAGATCATTTAATCTTGTCCAAGGACTGAGGTGGAGAATTGTAGCATTTTGTCCCCGTAAGAGTTATAGTCACAGGACACAAGATCGCCTCTCAGGAGTTGTTTTTTTTTTTTACAGTAGCTACCAAACTGCAGCCTGCTCAGGAGGGAACAAGATGAGCAAATACATGTCCTGATCCCCTTTTTCCCAGCCCACATCATGCCAGAGGGATGAAATCAACCAGCAGCTAGAGGGCAAGGGAGCCTATAGGGTGCAGACTGTAGAGGTCAGCATCCCAGGGCATGGAGCAGGTTGGAGATGGATCTGAAAAGACATAGAGGATATCCAGCAGAGTCTTCCCCTTCCTGTCCCTTAGTACTCCCACTTGTGCTTTGGGCATAATACTTATGTTCCTAACTCAGGGGAAACACAGTCAGTCACTGACAGTCACTATTCAGTGCATTCATACTCTCACCCGGAACCACTGCCAGTGTTCACAGAAGGGAACAGAGAAGAAAACTAAAATAAAACAAAACTGCTATAGTCTTGGCATCTGTAGCTAGTCTTTTGCCTCAGGTTGATAACTGGTACCTGTTTTATGTTCCCCTACTCTCTTCCAACACCTTAGCTTGTCAAAGTTGTTTACTGGTGGAGGACCCCAAACCTTCATTCCCACAGTATCCAAGTCTGTAGTAGTCCCATCTTCATTGAGTTGCCAGTTCCCCATTGACCAGTACTGTTAGACGTGCCCCACTGAATCTCCTCAATTCAGACATAATTCTCCTCCCCACACTGTATAATGACATCCAAGTTTCCTCCTGGAAATCCAGATCAGTCACTTCACTGGGACAGTGACCACTCTCTTACTAGGTTGGATGGCCTCATAAACCACACATGGCTAGGGGATAGGCTTAGCTTTCAGTTTGGCAGGACTAGACTGCTTCTCGGTGAAAGCATTCCTCCACCAAACCTGAGGTTGTCTTTAGAAGGAAAGGGGTATAGTGTCATATCAAATCACAGGTTCTGGAATGAGACATCACTACAAGTTCTTTTTTTTTTTTTTTAAGATTTTATTTATTTATTTGACAGAGACCGAAAGCGCACAAACAGGGGGAGCAGCAGAGGGAGAGGGAGAAGCAGGCTGTCCGCTGAGCAGGGTGCCCCATGTGGGGCTCAAACCCAGAACCCTGAGATCACAACCCGAGCCAAAGGCAGACGCTTAACAGACTGAGCCACTCAGGCATCCCACATCACTCCAAGTTCTGATTCCACCAACTACTTGCTTCAGTGACTTCAAGCAGTTACTTAGCCTGATTCGGTGTCTGTTTGCTCAGATGTAAAAGGAGAGTGACAGCAGTATCTCCTAGGGTTACTGTGATGATTAAATATAAGCCCAGTGCCTGGCACACAGTAATAATAATTATCACTTGTTATTGGTATTAAAATACATTATAAAGTTTAAAGTGTAAGTTTGCAAAACAATATGTTCCATCATTTTAACACAGAAGCGCACACATACTTATAATACAGACATATTCTCACACCTATATATGTTTATAGATATATAGAAAAGAATGAAATACATGCAAAAAATATTGACTGTACATGTCTGTTGTGTTCTAAGATGATGGATATTTTTCTATGTGCTTTTCTATATGCCTTTAATTTTTATGATTATTTTTATGATCAAATGGCAAAAGTTACTCAATTTTATGAATAAATTGAATGTGACTCAAGAAGGTAGTTGAGCCAAATTTTATCACATAAAAACATAGTTTTTAGCCCAGGGTTAGTCAGTCCTTGTTGATGAAATCAGGGAGAATACCACTGTTAGCCAGTTCAGTCTTTTTGACAACTGAGGGTACATTGAGTCAAGGACCATTGCAGTTCTGATACTAGGTTTATATTGTTGATAATGGGTCTCCATGTCAACAAAATGAAGTGTACCCTCAGGGAGCCATACAAACACAGACATTGACTGAAGATTGAACATGAGTACTTCAGAAACTGAGTGACACTGATATGACAAGTATTTGATTATTCAGGAACCTTCCATGTTTAAGCATCAAAAGCAAGCAAAAGGGGGCCTGGGTGGCTCAGATGGTTGAGCCTTCGCTTCAGGTCATGATCTCCAAGTCCTGGGATCGAGCACCATGTCTGGCTCCTGGCTTAGCGGGGAGTCTGCTTCTCCCTGTCCTTCTCCCTCTGCCTCTCCCCCTGCTTGTGTTCTCTTTCTCTCTCTCTCAAGTGAATAAATAAAAGCTAAAAAAAAAAAAAAAAAAAAACAAGCAAAGAAGTGTAAGCAATGATTCATAGCACCAAAATGAGTGAATTGCTTCCGAAGGAGTGATTTCATTTTCTCAGCTATTTCTGCACTTCTTCAGAATTTCTAATCCCATGAAGTTCAGGCCAGGTCACAGTGGAAAGTAAGTCCAGCTTCTCTCTGAGGTCTAATAGATTGATTCTCTCAGGATGCTCATGAATTTCCGGAAGTCTTAGATCTGAGTTTGGTAAATACCTTTAACAACTTTCTGCTACTCAGTCGTCTAATCAGTTAAAATAATGTTAACTTTCACAGCCAACTTCCACTCCTTCCAAGTAACCCATAGATTGTCAAAGGAATTAGAACAAAGAAAAACTGCCTTGTCTACTTTGTCATGGGTCCATTGAGCAAGCAGTGGGTGATTAGGAAAAAGGCTGACTGACATCCGTAGGACCAGTCATCTTGATTGGTCACCTGATTACCAACAGGTCCATTGAGCAAGCAACGGGTGATTGGGAAAAAGGCTGACTGACATCCGTAGGACCAGTCATCTTGATTGGTCACCTGATTACTGACAGCCTCTCTACAGTGGGCTTTTATGTAGGACACAGATATTTTTTACATTCTGTGCTGTATTGAAAAGTTCATCCACATACATCTGCAAACCTCTCCTCCTTTTTAAACTTTTTTTTTAAAAGATTTTATTTATTTATTCGACAGAGATAGAGACAGCCAGCGAGAGAGGGAACCACAAGCAGGGGGGAGTGGGAGAGGAAGAAGCAGGCTCATAGCAGAGGAGCCTTATGTGGGGCTCGATCCCAGAACTCCGGGATCATGCCTTGAGCCGAAGGCAGACGCTTAACGACTGAGCCACCGAGGCGCCCCACTCTCCACTTTAAAAAACTATTCGAATCTTGTTCTTTCCAGCTCTTTTACCAGTGAGCCATCCATTAGCCATTGGCCACGAGTCAGCATGGATATATACCTTGGGCATGCATTTCTCCTGACACCATATACACTGCTCAGAATTGTGCCCTATGGGAGGAGTTCCCTTCACCACTCTGTCAGGACCACCCCTGAATAGAGCTACATTGTCCCATTTCTGGTTGGGGCTAGAGTACCATGCATGTCCATTCATAAATGGGCATGTCTTTTCCCTCCTCTGCTAACTGGTCGTAGGATCTTCTCCACGAGCGTGTGGTAAGAGAGCTCACGAGGAAGATGCTACAAGTACCAGGTATTCCTGAGGTTTACTTGTGCCTTCCAGACCTTTTCAGGCCCAGTCTTGCTTTTAACATACCAGGTGGAATGCTTTTGTACAGTCCAGTTTTACGAATCAGTCAGTCAGATAATACTGTTCATGACAGGCTGTTCTTATTACATAGTCCCTTGGTTTCCCATGGGCAGGTATGTAATCTTTGCCTGAGCTCAGTAGCAAGCCAGGAACCAAATGGACAAAACTTACTGACAGTACCCTAAGGAGTCTATAACTCTTATTCTTCTCCTGATGCTTGTCAGAGGCTCCTTACCCCATCCCCATCTGCCGTGTCATTTGTAGTACTAGTGGGTGTGCTAAGGCATAGCCCCAAGAGTTAGGGAAGCTTTTATTGCTGAAGAACCTTCTCTTGAATCAGGCCCCAGTAAAAACCGGCAGCCTCATGGGTTGCCCAGTATATAAGCCATAGCAGCATATCCAAATATGAAGCTCACAGTTGTGTTATGTCTTTCTTAGTGAACATAGTGCCAAGTGTAGCAATTTTATTTTAGTTGGAATATCCTGCCTCAGACCTCTGGAACCATAGAAACCATCTGTGTGGTACATCCTTAACTTCCATGCGTTTTATCCTTCATCCTCTGGTTTGTACATGTGTCTTACAAACGCATCCTGAGTGCTTGCTACTTCTTGTTCACCTGATCCAGTGAACATAATGCCATCCATGTGATGGACCAGTGTGGTGATCTGTGGGGTATGGAGATAACCGACGTCCTGCCTGCCTGTATCATGGCAGTGCAGAAATAGCCCTCAGGTAAAACATTGAAGGTGCACTGCTTTTTGTGGCACTTGGTGGCAAATTGCATCGTATTGTTCTTACTGATGATGATAGAAAAGAAAGCATCTGCCAGGTCAGTAGTTATCTACCAGATACCAGAGGTTATGCTCATTTTCTCCAGCACTTAGAAGTGCAGCCGTGATTGGCCTCTCCATCTGTTGTTATGTTCCAGGATCTTTCTGGCTTTGGTCCAGGTAAACAGGCAAGTTAAAAGGAGATACAATAGGAATCAACGCCTCTGTATCCTTCAATGTTTTTGATAGTAGTACTGATTTCTTCTCCCGTGGATGTGGTACAGCTTTTGATTTACCTTCATAGTGGGGAAAGGGGAAGAGTTCCAAAGGTTTCTTCATGGCCCTTTCTTCCGTATGACCTTTATGACATAGGACAGGAACCAATGTGAGGACTTGGCCAGTTACTAAGTATATCCATTTGCACAAAAATTTTAGGACTAGGGAAATAGCCACAGGATGGGCCTATGGTCCCATTGTACCCACCATGAGATACCAGGGTTGACTTCATCACTCATCTCTTTTCTGGAATGAGATAGGTGCTGTGACTGGTGGCCATGTTTTGGATCTTCAGGGATTAGTGTCAGTTTAGACCTAGTATCTAGTAACCCTTGGAAGGACTATACATTTCTCTTTCCCCAGTGGGCAGTCACCCTTGTGAATGGCTGCAGGTCTCTCTCAGGGAAGGTCTGGAGAAAGATTGTTGGGATACACTTGCGGCCATGCATAGGATCACAGTAATCTCATATTTAGTCCTCCTTGGTCTAATATCCTTTGAATGTACTCCCATATATGTGCCTCAGACTCCTGCTGGTAAAAATTTCTGAGATTCTGCAGATTTTTCAGTATAAAGGCAGTCTCTTCCCAGAATTGGCTTTGAACTTCTTCCTGGGTTCTTGTAGGAGCTCTCATTAGGGTACAATGAGGGGTGATAGGAATAGGTTGTGAGGAGAATAGGCATCCCCCTAAGTGCTGGGCTCTATACTTATTTGCCTACTATACATGGTACCTTGTATGAAACAACTTACCCTGCTTCCCAGCTCTTTCCCCCTCGTCTATTCCTGATGCCACTTAATGTCATACTTTATTGTCCCTTCCAGAGGGAAGACCTGAGACATGATATTCTCCTCTAGTTCTGCTCCTGTGGACCGTGCACAGTAAGGCACAGACAGACATTCAAGCTTGTACATAACGCAGTACGAGCAGGGCCCACCACCCCCTGAGTCCCACATTCTCAAGGGATCGGTGTGGAAAGTATAGCACTGTAACTTCCACCCTCTTGTCACTTCTGCTATGGATGGAGAATGGGGTGATATGGGTCTGGGGCTCCTAGGCAAGGTTAATCTGCCTCAGAAGAGCTAACGTTCCACCTGCTCTGATTCATTAACAATAGAGTGCTGGGACTGCAGGGCAAGACTTTGGTCAGGTGGCACCCTGGTCTAATGGGCGAGCTGAAGAAGCTAGCTGCTTTTATAGGGCACTCTGAGCTTAGGAAGGGGCCAGTTACATGTCTATGTTTTCTGATAACTAAGTCAACTACTTAGAAATCCTTCTTAACTGCATTTCCAGCATCAAATCCAGCAAAGTGGGTTTTGAATCATCTCAAAGGAAGCACCCTTATAATCAGTTAAAACTTACCATACCTGAATATTCAATGCCTATAGATAGATATTTGAAATCATTACTTCAAATATAATTTATTTACAATTATTGGATCTGTCAGAGTAATTTCCTAAAATTAGTCACCAGGGAAACTGGCAAACTAACTCTTTAAAGGGTATTATTTGGTATCAGTGGAGAGTATGGGCTGCCATGTGTAGCAAAAGTGGCATCAGTTTGACATCTCGAGCCCTTTGTCCTCGGGTGGAATGATAATATTAACATAATTGTATTGTTCTATATGAAGAGTGTAATATCTCTGACCGGGGGCCCAGTGCATAATGCATAAGAACTATCCGCAGTTGTTAAAATGCAGCATAGCACAGTGGTTAAGAGTCAAGACTGGAGCCACACAGCCTGGGTTCACATCCTGGATGGGCAATTTATTTAATGTCTCAGTTGCCTCACATGTAAAACAGGAGTAAATAGTATAGAGGATCCTAATCTGAAGCAAGCTTCACCTCATCTTGATGCAAGAAGTGTGAAAAACACACCTTGTGGGTGCCTGGCCTGCTCAGTCGGAAAAACGTGTGACTCTTAATCTCAGGGCCGTGAGTTTGAGCCCCAATTTAGGTGTAGAGATTACTTAAATAAATAAACTTTAAAAAAAATGGAAAACACGTTTTGAAAAACCCTGCTTGAAATCTAACAAAATAGAGCCTTTTTAGATGGAAGTTGCCCTCAGTCCACCTGAACTGTAGCTCCTAGAATTTCTTAGTAGTCAAGAAAGCAGGTGGAATGCACATGTTTGATTGTGGTTGAGCTGTTGATGGGGCATAAGAGAAACTATATCTCTAACCTGGGCTGTGACTTCTATCAAATGTAACTTCCTGCCAGAATAGGCGTAAAATGGGTCCTGTGAATAATGACAAATCATTGTATTTTTAAGTTATTTTGCTAATCCGTGCTTTTTTGTTTTTTTTTGTTTTTCCCCTGTTGATTAAGGTTGCATGATGGAATTTGAATATTACCTCGAGAGGTTTTATGTTTTGGATTAGCTATAACTGTGTTTGTCCTCTGCTGACCATTTCTTCGGACTCATTTTTTGATGTCCTTTTGAGGCAATAAACTCCAAGGGATTATAACATGGACTACAAGGAAAGCTGCCCAAGTGTAAGCATTCCCAGCTCTGATGAACACAGAGAGAAAAAGAAGAGGTTTACTGTAAGTATGTAATATAAAGCCTATGGAGAAAAAATGAATATAGAGAATATTTCCATTTCTGTTTTTGTTCTTCCTTAACCTGGAATGTCCTCCCCATGTTTCTACATATCCAGATCTATATCCTCCACAGTCTTCCCTTTGTACTCTAGCAAATTACAGTTTCCTTTTCAGATTTTTACCTGTTTACCTATCCCCTGGGAGAAGCTTATGAAACTCTGATAGATAGATCCTCTCACCAGATAATGTGCAGACACAATGATCTACAAACATGCACATATTTTGCATGTGTTGTCAGGAGGTTAATGGACTCCGGAAGTCATGGATCCCATGTTAAGAACCCCTGTCTAGCAATTTCCACAGCATCTTTCTTATGACATTAATCATTTTCTAGCTCAGTGTTTGAAATGTTTAACCCAGTATTTTATCTCTTTTTTACCTGAAAGGCAAAGTCCATTTCTAATTTTATTTTTTTATCACCGTAGTATCTGCTAATAGAACTATAAAGAGTAAACACAATGAATGCTTGCTGAATCATTGTATCAGTGAGAGTAGCCATTTCTCTAATTAGTGTAATGAAACATACTGTATTTAGTTCCAGTAATCCTGTTTGTGTGTATATTCAGAGATCTCCTGCCCTCCTCCCCCAAAACAATATCATTTATCTTGTCTATCACTGATACGCTCTTCCTCGTAAGCCCCCATCTGCTGAGTAGTATGAAGAAATTCATTTAACTCAATTCTGTTTAACACCTAGTTTGAGCTAAAATTTAAGCAGTTCTTTTAAGTTAAAATGCCCAGGCTGTCTTCATTCTACTCTCTTTCTCCTATTTGAATACACACTTCTCCAACTTGACATCATGGTTTATGAGTGGAGAGGTGTCCCCTTTCATGGTATTTGTTGAGTCAGTGACTGACCTCATGGTAGCCTGCTGAAGGTTCTTGCATTCTTGTCAGCCGTCTAGAACCTTGCTGTTCCAGGTGTAGAGTGACTGGTCTGGCAAACAGCCAGCTGTGGTTGACCTGATCTAGCCCTGGACATTTTGTTGGCATCCATTGCTGGCATCTGCAGTCGATCAACTGATTTGTGATCTATTCTTTGTTGGTTTAGCCAGACTGGTGATGACTCACTGCTGACTCAGCTTCCCCTTGGCTCTTGATAGCTGTAGACCCCACTGAGGCTCTGCCATTCCTTTCACTGCTCTTGGCTCAAGCGGTCTACCCCTGCCTCTGACCTGGGGATCACCTTGCTCCTGCCAGGTGCATCCCATGACGACAGACTTTCAACTCAGAGTTCATGTCATATGGGAAAAGTGGGGAGTTAAACTAAACCCTTTGGTCTGACCACTCCAGTCATCCTTTTTCTTTCTTTTTTTTTTTTTTTTAAGATTTTATTTATTTATTTGTCAGAGAGAGAGAGAACAAGCAGGGGGAGTGGCAGGCAGAGGAAGAATCAGGCTCCCCGCTGAGCAAGGAACCTGATGCAGGACTTGATCCTAGGACCTTGGGCTCATGACCTGAGCCAAAGGCAGACGCTTAACTGACTGAGCCACCCAGGCATGGTTTTTTTGTTTTGTTTTAAGATTTTATTTATTTGTCAGAGAGAGAGAGATCCAGTGGGCTGGAGCACCCAATGACACTTTTCTCCCTAAGTCCCAGACAAGGAACTGGAAAAAGCTTCTGTCCTTCTCTCCTCGGTTCTCCCTTTCTTAATAAACGTACCTCCACACTCTGTACCAAAGCCCAGAGGAGAGGCTGCAGTGTGTGTCTGGCCATTTGCCTCTGCTCAGTGTTATAGCAGTAGCTTAAGCATCGTTCATTTATTCCACAATCTTATAAGCAAGTCTTAGAAACATCACATGGATGGTAAATAAGAGGTCGGTACACCTCAGTTAAATAGCGGAGTGTGTGAAAGGTTTTTTTCCTTCCCTCTCCTATCTTTTTTTTTTTTTTAACCCTTGAACATTCTTTCCTTCAAGGGCATAACCTCCTGCCAAGTTTGATGGAGGGTCATATATAGCAAATATAGGCAATGGGTTATCTCAGTGTCCATTTACTTTTCGTGGTAGAGGTAGTTTCATGCCTTCTGTAAAAGGTTCAGGGAAGCCTGTAGCATCACTTTTTTTTTTATTAAAAATTTTATTTATTTATTTGACAGAGAGAGCCAGCCAGCAAGAGAGGGAACACAAGCAGGGGGAGTGGGAGGGGAAGAAGCAGGCTCCTAGCGGAGAAGCCTGATGTGGGGCTCGATCCCAGAACGCTGGGATCACGCCCTGAGCCAAAGGCAGATGCTTAAGGACTGCACCACCCAGGCGCCCCCTGTAGCATCACTCTTACCCACCTGTTCCCAGAGCTGTCCCCTGCGTTCTCGAAGGCCTCCTCCAGATCACTTTGTTCATTTCCTTGCTTCATATTTTCAAATGTTGCTTTTTCTGACCACCCTATGAAAATAGCACCTTCACACCCGACCCTACTCCTTTCACTCTCTGTCCTGCTTACCCTATTTAATTTTTTGGGAGGGGGGTGGCGAGAGGAAGAGGGAGAGAGAAAATCTTAATCAGGCTCCACACCCAGTGCAGAGCCCAACACGGGGCTCAGTCTCACAACCCTGAGATCATGACCTGAGCCGAAATCAAGAGTCAGATGCTTAACCAACTGAGCCACCCAGGCATACCACCCCCCTTTTTTTAATGTAGGCTCCACACCCAGCATGGAATCCAGTGCAGGGCTTGAACTCACAACCCTGAGATCAAGACCTGAGCTGAGATCAAAAGTCAGATGCTTACCCGACTGAGCCACCCAGGTTCCTCTACCCTATTTAATTTTTTAATAGCAGTTATCACTACCAGACATATTTTGTGTTTATTTATGACTAGACTAGACGAGAATGCAAGATCCTTTGAAATCAAAAGAACTTTCCTCACTGTTGCTTTATCAGTACCCAGAATAGAGATGGATATTTAAGAAGTATTTGTTGAATTGATGTTGAGTGATACTAAGTTCACATGTTAGTTGCTGACCACTTCAGGGCAGTCCTCAAGAACCTCAGTTCTAGTCAACACAGATAGACCCTACCTCAGCCAACACAGACTCTGTCGAGCTTCAGCAGGTCCCAGATGCCTGTGCCATACTTGGGAACAAAAATAGATATTATGTTATTTGCTACTTGATAATATTTTTATACTCTAGTTCTCATGTCTTTTATATAGCTCTATACTGTGAAGCTTGTAACAGAGAAATGCATTGCCTTCTAGGATGTCTTAACTTAAACCAAGTCTAAATTATACTTTCATTTATCCATTCAACAAATTGTCATTGAGTTTCTGTGTCATGGAAGGTGCTGATCTAGGCACTGGGGATATGGTAGGTAGCAAGAATGATACGGCCCTTGCTCTCAAGGAACTTATATCTGGTGGGACAAGACAGGCAATAGGGAAATATTTTTTTTAAAAAATCAAATAATTTTATATTGTAATAAGTATTGTACTGCTTTCTGTGAATTCTTGTGCTGCTTTTGCAAATGAAAGTGGTTTTTTTTTTTTTTAACTTGAAGAGTTTGTTGTTACCTATTGGTGTTTTATGAGAACTTACTTAATAGGCCCTTGTTCAGGGTGCCTAGGTGGCTCAGGTCGTGATCCTCGGGTCTTGGAATGGAGCCCTGAGTCAGGCTTTCTCTTTCTCTCAAATAAATAAATAAAATATTTAATAAAAAAGGCCCTTGTTCATAAGTCATACCACAGACTGGTAACTTCATGGGGCTTTATCTGAAGCAGAGCTATTTCAGCCTGGAGCCTAACTGTGGGTTCTAGTCTTGGCTGTCCTTGGGTAACCATGGGAAGCCACCTTACCACTCTAGGAAGCCAGCATAACTAATTCAAGAAGCTTGCAGTCATCTAAACCTAAGTTTCTGATCTGGTAGCAGTCCTATCTGATCCTGAATGCTCTATGAATTAAATCTGTAATCTAGTCTTGGAAACGGTGTAGCTTCTCTGGCCCCTTGACCAGGTTCTTTATCCTCTACTTCCACATTCTCTCCTTGTGAGCAGTATCATCTTACAAACAAATCTGGTATCTGACATCCAATAGCTTCCTTTAAGACAACTTGATGCCTTCTCGGTTAAGACCAGAAGAGCCATGTCACCCCCCATCACCCCATGTCGCTCATGTAGGGTGCTTGGGTACTCTTTTTCTCTCAGTCTGAGTAATTCATCACTTAACTCAGGTGACTGATACCAAGGACTTTGTTTCACCTTCCATTGAGACCTTATCCTCTCTCTCACAGAGATACATGACTTTGCATTCTGGGAGCCTTCTCACTGTGCCCCCGAATTCATGTTCTAATCACATGCAGTATCAGAGAGGTGCTCTTCTCAGTATTATCTAAATATTAACTGGTGAATGTAGCTTTCAATCTTTTATGAGAAAGGATAGTTTATACAGTTTGTATGCCCATGTTCTAAAATAAACCAGACTGCAGACAACTGTATTATAAGCCCCAAAGTAATTCCTATCTCTATAATTCATTATCCAAGTCATACATAGTGAGCTTTTCCTCAAACACCTGGATTCTTGTTATTTTTCTCTTTAGAAGTGACACACGGGGCGCCTGGGTAGGACAGTTGCTTAAGTGTCCGACTCTTGGTTTCAGCGCAGGTCATGATCTCAGGGTTCTGGGATTGAGCCCTGTGTCTGGCTTCTCACTCAGTGTGGAGTCTGCTTAAGATTCTCCATCTCCTTCTGCCCTTCCCCACCCCCCGTGCCTCTCTTGCTCTAAAAAAATAAATAAATCTTTAAAAAAGAAAAAAAGAAATGGCACAGATCTTTGGGGTCCCAAACCATTCTCTCTCCATTACTATGTTGAATTATACTCTGAGAGTATGGGTTGGGATGAATTATGAGAATTAATTCTGTATTATAATTGTTGATGATTTGATACTGGTTCTGGTACATGAAGGGTAGAAGATTTAAATTTTAGTCTCATAAGTCTGTGAATTTGGGCAAGTTATTAAACTTTTTTGGGCCATCATTTTCTTATACATATACTAAGGATTGTAGTGGTTGTTCTTCATAGGGTTGTTGACTCTGGTTATATGAAGTTATGTATATATGAAAATTATTAAACACCTGTAAGATGGTAGTAGGAAGTCCGAGGATAAATTCCTAGTTTGAGGAGTACTGTGTACAAGATGACTTGGAAGGAGAGGAACTAATAATTGAGTCTTTATAATGGTTAGTGCTGGGGAAGAAGAGTAGAAAATAGCATCAGTTGAATCTATAATGTTGTAATCTTGGGGGGAAAAAGTCTGAAACAAGAATGGTAAAATGTTAGAATTCACATCATCTGAATGAGTTCACTGTGTTATTCTCTTGAAAATTATAGAAATATTTCATAACATTTTAAAAATAAAATATCTCCTAAAAATAAATAAAATATCTCCTTTCAAGAAGACGAAGTGAGTCTTTTAGCCAGTATACTTGTGTATTTTAGAGAATCATGTATAAACATGAATGTCTAATATCAGTTTCATGAGTATAAAAACAGGTTATCCACCTATTAAATAGCTAATGAATTTTTTTTGCAATCAAGTTTTGTTATGCTATTTTTTTATTTCCACAGGTTTATAAAGTTCTGGTCTCAATGGGCAGGAGTGAGTGGTTTGTCTTCAGGAGATATGCAGAGTTTGATAAGCTTTACAATACTGTAAGTAAATGTCAGTCTGCAGGATTTTTATTTAACACAAAACACCTGAGGGTGCCTGGCTTGCCCAAATGGAAGAGCACGGTCTTGATCTTAGGGTTGTGAGTTCAAGCCCCATATTAAGCACAGAGACTACCTAAATAAATAGAACTTAAAAATATATATAATAGAATAAAATACCTAAGAAAACTTGCAAATAAGAGAGTTTTTTTTTTTTTAAGATTTTATTTGTTTATTTGAGATAGAGAACATGCACGAGCAGGGGGAGGGGCAGAGGGAAAAGGAGAAGCAGGCTCCCCACTGAGCAGGGAACCTGATGTGGGACTTGATCCCAGGACCCTGAGACTATCACCTGAGCTGAAGGCAGACGCTTAACCGACTGAGCCACCCAGGCACCCCAAGAGAGATTTCTTTGAGTGATTAAATAATAGTCCTACTCAAATAGACAAGTAGAAAAAGGTAAGAGATTCTTCAGAAGCATCCTACAAAATTCCTACAAAAAAGGGTGGAGAGAGGATTGTTGAGAATTTCCAAGTAAACTCTTGAAGATATTATAAAAGCTAGATGGTGCAGCTTAAAATACATTTAATGTCAGAATATTAGAAATAAATTCTTTCCACTGCCTCTCTAATAGTTGTTAATTGTCATGTTATTTCTGGTTAAATTGCCCAGCAATTAGATTTAGGTCTGAAACTTTGTCATGAGCTTACCTTCCTTCTGTAGTTTCATTTTTAGCTAGAGATAAGTCTTCGGTTCCGGATTTTAAGTAGTCAGCACAACTAAAATGAATATGGACTTTTGTGAGTTCTCACAGTTACTGGCGAGTGGGGGTGATATTTAAGGCATCATTATTTGTTTAAATTAGTAAAACCTAGTTTTTATATATTCAGAATTCAGATACTAAATATTATCTTTAATCCAGTGTTTGCAATTACAAATACTCTCTAAAGTAGGAAGCAAGAGCACCATGGTCATTGTAACACATCAGGCCAGATCTATGCAGAGACCGGTGTTTGTGTATTATTGTCCATTGTTGTGTAGGTATTAGTCATACATACCTAGGAGGCCAAAGACCACCACCTGTGTTGGTCATTATAGATCTCGGATTATTAAGACAGCTCTGGATTCTTTTTTTTTTTTTTTTAAAGATTTTATTTATTTATTTGACAGAGATAGAGACAGCCAGTGAGAGAGGGAACACAAGCAGGGGGAGTGGGAGAGGAAGAAGCAGGCTCACAGCGGAGGAGCCTGATGTGGGGCTCGATCTCATAACACCGGGATCACGCCCTGAGCCGAAGGCAGACGCTCAACCGCTGTGCCACCCAGGCGCTCCAAGACAGCTCTGGATTCTAAGCTTTGCTTCAGTTAAGAAAAAAAGCAATTATGCTTCAAATCCGAAATTTAAATTTTTTCTGCCTTAAGAATAAATAGGAATCTCCTTACATCATTATTTAATAAATGGTAGGTTACCAGGCATCCTTCAGAAAAAAATTGTTTCAGGGGCGCCTGGGTGGCGCAGTCGTTAAGCGTCTGCCTTTGGCTCAGGGTGTGATCCCGGTGTTATGGGATCGAGCCCCACGTCAGGCTCCTCTCCTGGGAGCCTGCTTCTTCCTCTCCCACTCCCCCTGCTGTGTTCCCTCTCTCTCTGTCAAATAAATAAATAAAATATTTTTTAAAAAAAATTCATATTTAAAATAAGGTAATTTTCTTCAATTTTCTTAACTCTGTCTCTTGATTTTAAAAATAGGGTTAAACAGATATGTAAGTCTGTGACTTACATTTGTGAGATACTTTAAATATGGAGGAAGTTAAGCATATCTCAGTTAAGAGGTAAATTACTTCTAAGTGGACCAGAATGAATCCAATGTCTAGCTGTACAACATTCCATTTTTGTTAAGTCATGAAAGTAAGGCTTCTGATTCTTTTTTTTTTTTTTTTTAAGATTTTATTTATTTGAGAGAGAGCACTATCTGGTGAGGGGCGGAGTGAGAAGCAGACTCCCTGCCGAGCAGGGAACCTGACTTGGGGCTCAATCCCAGGACCCTGGGATCATGACCTGAGCCAACGGCAGACACTTAACTGACTGAGCCACCCAGGCACCCCTTCTGATTCATCTCTATTTAGCATTTCACTGTGTCTGTTTTTCCTTCAAATAATATTCAAATGCTTTGCTAGTTAAAATTGAACTTTTAAAATAGTACTTAAGTATTTTAAATGGCATAATTTCCTATGTAAAATTAATATATATCCTAGAAAATCTGGAATATGGGGGAAGAAAATATTTAAACTTAAAAATCACCCCTACTATGTTGCTACTCAGAGATAACTGTAGTACTTTTACTGTGTTTTCTTCTGTTTTTAAATTTTTTATGCTTATGTAACTGAACTTAATATATGTATTTAAATTGCTTAATCGAATGGTATTGAGATAGTCTTTTATTGACTGTAAGTGAAATCACACTTTTGAGAAAAATAATAGCCAAAAAGAATTTGTACATGAGGATATCTTCTGTAATGTTGAATGATCTTTATTTATTTTATTTATTTACTTATTTATTTTTAAGTAGGCTCCACACCCAGTGTGGAGCAGGCAGAAACTCATGACCCCAAGATAAAGACCTGAGCTTGATCAAGAGGGATGCTTAACTGACTGAGCCACCCAGGACCCCTATAATATTGAGTGATTAAAAAAAAAAAGTTTATTTTGAAAAAAAATAGTTTATATTGGAGGCTCGGTGAGGGTTGAATTGCCAGCTCTATTTGAGATTCTTGGATCCGCTATATAAATGATCAGCATTTTTTGAGGATTGTACAGATTTGACCGTAGCTATCATGATGGTACTGTAACAAACATATGCACATACAGATAGTTTATATGAACTTCTTAGAGAAATAAGATCACATTCTTCTCAGTGAACTACTAATAACTGAAAATCTGAGATTTCTTTCTGTATTTTGCTTAAAAGATTATATGAGCCAGATTTACATCCTAAAAGTGTTGCCTTCTATAGAACTGTTTATAAGAAGGAGGAATGTAGGGGATGTCACCTAAAAACTCAGCAGTGTGGAAATCTTGCATGAGTGAAGAGTCGTCCTCATGTCATGATGGTTTCGTGATTTAAATAGCTAGAGATTAGGGGCACCTGGGTGGCTCAGTTGGTTAAGCGTCTGCCTTCAGCTCAGGTCATGATCCCAGGGTTCTAGGATTGAGCCCCACATCGGGCTCCCTGCTGAGCAGGGAGTCTGCTTCTCCTTCTCCCTCTATCCCTTTCCCTCCCTCCCCTGTCCACTTGTGCACATGCTCTCTCAAATAAATAAATAAATAAATAGAGATTAATTAGGTTAGGGTGTTAATATTTGATTATCTTTAAGTATAAAGGTGAAGTCACTTTCATTCTCTTTTTCCATCAAACACCCATCTTAAGCTTTTTGCAGAAATTTTTCCTTAATATATAGTTGAGTTTTTATTATTCTTCTCCCTCATTTTTCCTGTATTTCTCTTCCTTTTTTCATCTTTTCTTATTCCTCCATTTTCTCTGTCTGCCTCTTTTTCTGTTAACTCCCAGTTCTGCCTCCTGTGGTGAGGGGCAAAGTAAAAAACAGGGGAATACTATAAGTTGTGTTCTTTGAAACCACAGAAGTGAGGTTAAACCTGGCCTGGATTTCCCTAAGTTTGAAAACACAAATTCTTTCCCTGTGTTCCTTTTAGAGTAAAAGAAAAAAAGTAAAATACCCAATCTGTAAACATTTGCCCATAGAAATGTATTTTTTATGAGTGTAGTCTGTATTTAAAATTTTTAAATTGTAGTTGTTGACACATACAGAAGTAGAGAGAAGAGTATCAACACAGAAAATAATATAATGTACCAGGCAGCTGCCGCGGTTCCAGATACACGGCCATTCTTGTTCCGTCTCTCTCCCTAGCCAGCCCACTGTAATTTTGAAGCAAACTTTAGACTTCGTATCATTTCATCTGTAAATATTTTAGTATACATCTCTAAAAAGATAAAAGTTCTTTAAAAATGCATGTACACACACAGTACTGGTTTCACATCTGAAAATAACATTTTAATATCCAATATTCAGTCAGTGTTTATATGACTGGTTGTTAAATCTGTGAGTTGTCTTTATATCACAAAGTCTCCCCCTTCACCTCTCTTTTCTTTCCTTTACAATTTTAGTTGAAAAAGCAGGGGTATTTGTCTATAGATTTTTCAGTCTGGATTTTGCTGACCACATATTTGTGGTGTAGAGTGATTAATACATTCTTCTATTCTTTGTATTTCCTGACATTTTGATAGTTGGATATAGTGTGTGTGTGTGTGTGTGTGGTTTTTTGACATCAAGCTTATAATAAACATAAGCATTAACCGATTTTTATGACTTTACTGCCTGCCCCAAATTTAATGTAATGTCTTCAGGGCCAAGTTGTTTGTCTAGGGATAAGTAAATCTGAAAAACAAATGTATTAAAATATTAATAAGGGGGCGCCTGGGTGGCACAGCGGTTAAGCGTCTGCCTTCGGCTCAGGGCGTGATCCCGGCATTATGGGATCGAGCCCCACATCAGGCTCCTCCGCTATGAGCCTGCTTCTTCCTCTCCCACTCCCCCTGCTTGTGTTCCGTCTCTCGCTGGCTGTCTCTATCTCGTCGAATAAATAAATAAAATCTTTAAAAAAATTTAAAAAGAAAATAAATAAAAAAATAAAATATTAATAAGGGTAGGCTAGAGCAGAGGGTATTGAAAACAAAATTCACCTGCTTTCTTAGAAAACAATTATCAATCTGTTCATATAGAAAGAAAACAAAGATCACAACTTCTCTTGAGGTAATAAATGGTAAGTAACATGTATTCAAAGCTCATACTCCAGATTCTTGTCTAAGCACTAAAATCATCTCCATTTTACAAGAAAACTGAAGCACAAATATGTTAAGTGACTTATCCAGGGTCACAAAGATACCAGGTGTTCTATTGGGATAAAATAGGATGATTAATCAAGCAAATGTTATTTTATTGGTGTAGTTTAATTTTGTGTATTTGATTATGATATCCTTAAAAGTATGCCTTATGATGGATTTTCTCGAAAATCATATTATAATTTGTTTTGGTACGTGTATAACTAGAAGACTTAGAAAATCAAGTTCATATAATGTTATTTTTTAAAATTCTAGTTAAAGAAACAGTTTCCTGCTATGGCCCTGAAGATTCCTGCCAAGAGAATATTTGGTGATAATTTTGATCCAGGTAAGCAATACCGTCATAGACCAGCCATAAGTGATGAAGTTTGAGGAAGTAGTTAACGAACTCATTGTGCTGTATAGTAGTACAAGGCTTCACAAAGCTAATTGATCTCACGTTCTTCCAACATAATGCCTCAGGAAGGGGCTCTCTGTGTACCATGCATTGTTTTGGGTTTTTAAAAAGATTTTATTTACATATTTGTCAAAGAGAGCGAGCTAGCACAAGCAGGGGTAGCTGGAGAGGGAGAAGCAGACTCCACACTGAGCAGAGAGCCCATTAGGGGCTCCATCCCAGGACCCTGCAGTTGTGACCTGAGCCACACTTAACTGACTGAGCCACCCAGGCGCCACCCCCCTCACTTCGGACATTGTTTTAAACACTTCGCATGTTTTAATTCATTCAGTCCTCACAAAAACCTTTTGAGGCAGGTATTTTTTTTTTTTAAGATTTTATTTATTTATTTGACAGAGAGGGACAGCGAGAGAGGGAACACAAGCAGGGGGAGTGGGAGAGAGAGAAGCAGGCTTCCCGCCGAGGAGGAGCCTGACGTGGGGCTCGATCCCAGGACCCTGGGATCATGACTTGAGCTGAAGGCAGATGCTTAACGACTAAGCCACCCAGGCGCACCAAGGCGGGTATTCTTATTATCATCACTGTTTTATAGATAAAAAAACTGAGGCACATTTTGGTTAATTAATTTGCCCGGGGTCATAGCTAGTAAGTGTCAGATTTGGAAGTTAAATTCAAGAAGTCTGGCTTCAGGTAAATTTATCGGTCATTAAGGATAATTTGGGGTACTTTTCTAACCACGAAGGACATTTTTTGTTATATCCAGAATATTTCTGAAATATATACTGTATACACGGCACCCTGCAAGACTCTGAATGGGATACTAAGAAAATGTCCTATTGTTCACCCTTAGGGAACCTCATGACACATAGGCTGTCAGGAGTCTGAAGCTATATGTCTGAAGTCTCAAGCCTGGAACTTTTCCACTTGAATCCATAATATCAGTCCAGGTCACAAACGGCTGCATACAGAGAGGCAGAAGTCTCCTTATCCACCAGATAATCTCCTTATGCAAATTAGAAAAGCCATCTGTCTATGCCACAGGTGAATCCTGATGAGCTAAAGTGCTGTCCATTGTCATCATTGGTCTCACCTCCGTAACTAATTTCCTTGTAGCCTTATAACCCATTAAACCTATGATTCCTTACATGTCTGCTCTCTTGGGTCTCTACTCAAGAGATAAGTTCTCACATCACTTATCCTGACTGTACATCTTCTCTGCAACTTACCCTTCTATCATTTCTTTCCCTCTCAAACCTTTTCACTGTGCCCTGTGAAATTCTGTTCATGATTAACAAAGTCCTCTTTATCCTCCATCTTTTTCATATTTCTTTTACATTCTTGCTTTAATTAAACTTAGGTTTTTTTCCCTGAGGCTGCTGGATCATCCCATATAGCCTCTCAACTGGAGGCTCTTCATTCTTTTACACTCCATGAACCTCAGGATTGGAGAGGGTTCTCACTTCCCCTATTATGTGTAGAATTTTTTTCTCTTGAGACAGTTTAGTATACTTCACTGTCATTGCCAGTCTGTCTCATCTGGCTGTAGATTTTATGAACATTGGTATTTATCTTTTTTATTGATTTGTAGTGCCTGGTAGATCTTGGGTTTTCAGTAAATATTACTTGAATACATGAATTCATTAATAAAGAGAAGCAGATAAAAAAGAGAGAGAGAGAAGCAGGAGGAGACTGAGTTGCCACAGCAAAGCCAGATTGGACATTCTACAGAATTGATTCTATAGACCAGTGCCTTTGTACTCATTTTGTTTTCAGCTGCAGAATGCTTTTTTCCCAATGAAATCTTTTGCAGAAAATGTCATGTGTAGAGCAGATAAAAATGGAGCTGCTTGTTGGTATAGCGATGAAGTGTGTCTGTGGAGCACAAGTTGAAAAACATCACCATGGGCAACATGTGGGTCCTAGAGTCATGTGGGTAAAGTGACTATGAAACACTGTGTGAAACCGACAGTGTGCCATACACGGTAGGCACAGCAGAGAGAAGAGACAGGATGGAGACTAGAACACGGCGTAAGGGAATATTCCGATAACCTCACATTAGAGAATCAGAAAAGGACTGGGGTGGAAACGGGCTACAAATGGAGCAATATGCAGGAACTCTTTTAAGGAAAAATCTGTAAGAAATCTTGGTGATTGCTTAGGTAAAGGAGACATAGAGAAGAGAATGAGAGATAAGTGAGGTGTCAGGCGTGGGTGAATGAGAGAATGAATTACTGTGAAGTGGCAGAAAGACATCTGAGAGGAATCGAACTGTGTTATCGATAATAGAGACTTGAACTCAGGCTAGAGTTCTGGAGAGCCCTTAGTTGAACCTAATGACAGAATCATTTCATCTCATCATGGGAAGAAGACAAAGAGATAAGACATCTCTGCATTCTTATGTCGTAGTTTAAGAGGATTTCTCCATTTTCTTGTTTTCACTTCTTGATTCTGGTGGTTGCCAACCTCTCTAAGATAAGTTTTACATATCTGAACGTAGGTTTTAAAGGTTATTTCTGCCTGTACATTTCAAAGTTAAAATTTCATTTTGCATTTAAGGATCTTTGTGTAGAGGGCACAGAGGTAGCTATACTTTTTATATTCTGAATGGTTTAATATCAAGCCTTTTGCCAATAGGATCCTGAGGTCAGTATATAAACTGTTTTTTTGAAGTTAAAAAAAAAGTTTATTTCATCTTAACTATTGAAAAATAAGTGTACAAAGTAAAAAAATCTGTGTGAGTCCAATAAGAGACAGGGCATATGAAATTGACAGACTATGAATGTTGACTATATAACTGTTTGCTCAGTATTTTGTTTATCCATTCACAAAAACATCAATTAACAGCAATTAAGTACCTTTCATTACACTTGTGTTAAGGGCTAATGGTAAAATATTTTTTAAAGGCATAATCCTTCAACAGCTTATGTAGAAACCACTTTTATTTCTCACTTTTAACCCTTACTGATTGAAGAGAAATAGGTTTGTACAAAATAAAAAGACAACTCTCCATTATTATTCTAGTCTTTGAGTTCTTTTGAAGTCAGGACATTGTACCCATCTAGTTCTTTATAAGACTTGATGTAGGTACCAATGCCTCAGGAAATTTTTCTTAAGTGCTTGGTCAGCGTTGGGGAGCCTCATCTCTGCTCTCATAGCAGCTTGTGAATTCTCTGTTAGTTCCTTTGGTGTGCCCAAGTGTCGTGATTTGTTTAAATTTGTCTTCCACTAGAATCTGAGGTTCTTGAGGATAGGTACCATGTCTTAATTAAACATTTTCGTATTTCCAGTGCCTTGTACAGGGCAGAGTGTCTAACAGGTGATTAGTGAACAAATGAACAAATGAACAAATGAATGCATGCATGCTATTTTCAACCAGTCACTTATTTGGGGAAGGCTACTTAATAAATATTAGGTTAAAGATTTTAAAAATCACTTCTGTTAGAACTTAAATTTTCAAATAGTTGAGGATTCTGAATTAGGTACATTAATTTTTTAAGCCAGTCTTCCTCTTTTTTTCTTCGTCGTCTTTTTTAGATGACTTGTTTTGAGTCACAAAATGTTATAGCTAGAAAGAGAGCTTACAGATCATCTAATTCTGTCCCCATTTGACGATTAAAGAAGGGAGGAGTCTGTGGTTAGTAAACTAGGCAGTGGCAGAAATGAGGTTCAGTTACATCTTAGACTCTGATTCCAGTGTTCTTTCCCTGTAGTACGCGGTTTTTAAAAATGCTGCTACTGTTATAATAGTAGTATCTAATTATACAATATTTATAGTAATAATACAATAATATAATAATAGTAGCAGTAGTAATGATAATAACTGTGCTATTATTTGAGCTCCTAACTGTAAAGTAGCTCTTTTACCTCTGTTTCATGCATGAGGAAAATAGAGACGTAGCGAAGACCAATCACACAGCTAACATATAGCAGAATTACATTCATCCAGGTTTGTTTCTCTTTTCACTTTACTCTGTTGTCTGATTTATGCGTGGTACCTTTAAAAACAAAATTCACAATCTTTTTATGTACATGTTATTTTAAAATTTAAAATCACTTGTTTGGAACATTACAAAAATCTTAACCTTGTTTCCTAACCTGAAAGATGTGGGTTAGAACTTTAAAAAAAAAAAAAAAAAAAAACAATCTCTGTGGTCCCTAGAGGCTCCAAATATCCTTTGATGGTGAATATAATTAGGCACTCTGGCCACTAGTAGCAGTATTAGGATTAAAACCCAAGACCGCCTTACATCAGAGTGTGGTGATTTTTTTTCCCCGGTCCCACAGCATTAGAAATTGTGTCCTCTTGGTTGATTTTTCTTGAAGCATTTAAATGACAGAGAAATCTGTATAGGTCATTTTCGTATGCACTCTGGAGACTAAAGCTCTCATTTTATTGTTTAAGCATTGATTTCTTTTCAGTCTCTAATTGAAATTTCTTTTGAATTACAACAGATAAATTCACATAAGTTCTTAATTGGAGAGATTTTTTAAAATATATCTCTCCAGGAGCTCCTGGGTGCCTCAGTTGGTTAAGTGTCTAACTCTTGATTTCGCCTCAGGTCATGATCTTCAGGGTTGTGGGAACCTGCTTGGGATTCTCTCTCTCCCTCTTCCCCTTCCACCCTCCCCCACTCTCCGTGCACAAGCCCAGATAGATAGATAGATTTATCTCTAAGTATAATGCTTAAAGATAGTTTATCAACTTTATATAAATTCTTGGGACTTACCCAGTAATGGGTTCGTATCCATTTTAGTCTTACCTGGAATTTTTAAAGACATTTGCATGCTTAATGTTGATATAAAAATTAAGCTTGGCATTTCCTCTAAACTCTGACTACTATAGGGCTTCTTTTTTCATTACTGACTTTCTCAACTTATGGTGGGCTTTCCATAGGGCTTTCAAAAACTGTTCAAAGTCAGCAATGAAATGGAAGGTCTAGTAGCACTTCTGCAGCATGGGCTGTAGCTCACTAAAGAAAGGAACTTACTCTCAAAATTGATCTCCCAATGTAAAATGTACCTTTAGTAAGTATCCATCCACAGAACAGGTTAGACCTGCATCTCTGTAATCGTTAGCTTTTCTCTAAATATGTCACATGTAGTCATTCATTTTAGTTTTCTCTCCTGTGTTACTTACTAAGTTCAGTTCCTGCAAAGTAACTATGTTTCAAGTGTAGTCTCTAATGTGACCCTCACCTATGCTTTTATGGTGTGATGAATACAAAGAATGCCCTTGGAAGAGTTTTAAAGGTATCTTCCTGAAATTCTTCAAGAAACTCACAGTTGAACAGGAAAAAAAGTACTAAGTGCATTTGGATCTGATAGACCAGATCTAATTTATATTTGTTCTTTTATAGCCATACCTTACATTTAAGAAATGGAAATAAACCTATGTGCCTAGAAACAACCCATGATTTTGGTGACCAGCATTGCACATTAAAACCTTTATTGAGTAGAAATCATTTTACCTAAACCAAAACTCGAGTTGAATATTGTTCATAGATTTGTATTGAGACATTCACTCATTGAGACATTTTCTCAAATGCCTTGTTTTTTTCCATTTTTAGAGTATCCTTTCTTAAGAATTAGGGTTTAGGATGATAGATTTTAAAGCCACAACAACAAGTAACAACAACAATAACAAAAATAGTAGTAAAGATTATGCTTTTTCTCTACCAGGCATTCTACTGTAAACTTACATGCATTGTCTCACTTAATCCTGTACCAGCATTATGAGGTATAAATGTTATTACCCTCATTTTACAAGTAAGGATTTAAATCTTAGAGAGGTTCACGTTCAGTTAACTAGTAAGTAGCGGAGATAAGATGCTTGAATAAAGTTTTTTAATTCCAATAAACTTTTGTGCTTAGCCTGTATTGCTAACCTGCTGATGCATGATCCTTAATTATCAAGTCAAAACACTTCGAAGCTGCTGGACAGTTGTTCTTCAGGAAATTGTTCCATTGTATTTTTCAAGGGATGTTTAGCAGGGGGAATTTTTAGCAGCCAAGTTTTGGTGATACTCAATTAACCAGTTGCAAGGATTTCCAGTAATTCTTGTTACTTTTAAAAAATTAGTGCAATTTTCCATCACCAGTGTCTTAGTGTTAATTTGTATTCGTTACCTGGTAGTACTTGAGGAGTTGGACAAAGGAAGGCCCTTCTCCAGGTTTTGTAGTGAGTGTGTTTAGAACCTAAAATGGGCATTTCTTTGGAGAGTTTTCTTTTGGGAGATATGTTTTCTGCTTGATTTTAATTTTATAATCATTATATGTGTAGATTTAAAAATATATACTTCTAAGCGTTTCTTATTGTTAATCAAGAAACATGAATTAAGAAATAACTGATCAAAATTCACTATCCTTTGGTTGTCTATTCTTATAAAACTAGATTGATGATAATTACATAGCCTGACATAAATAATCCTAATAGTTTATGTCTCTCTTAACAGATTTTATTAAACAAAGAAGAGCAGGACTGAATGAATTCATTCAGAACTTAGTTAGGTATCCAGAACTTTACAACCAGTAAGTAATTTTCATTGTGTTTTGAAGAGGTGCTGAAACCGAATATAAGAATACTAAATAAGCCACTGATCTAGATTTTATACATTCTGTGGAATATTGTGCTGTATATGTTTGTAAAATCCTCAGACAGTTTTCCCCTGGTGTCCTTAATCTCCTTTTCCCTCATCGACTCAAGGTCCTAGTTATTTTCTTTCTTCCTTTTGTACTTATATCAGTTTTATAGTTTAAACTTGAAAGAACTTTGCATAGTACACAGTTAAGACATTTTTCTAATTATATTTAAAAAAACATTTGTTAAATCACTATATTGTACACCTGAATCTAATATTACACTGTATGTTAACTAACTGTAATTTAAATAAAAACTTTTTTTTAAAAGCACTTATTAAGTACCTGCTGTATGCATTGGTAATGTAAAGAGAACCTTCCAGAGGCACAGGCTCCCTGTCTAGTGGGAGAAACAGACATATAAACAAGCAATTAAAGTTTTATGATGGAGGTGCTAGAAGATAACAGAGAAAAACGTGGCCAGCTTTCCTTGGGAGGAGGTCAAGCAAGGCTTCCTGGGATTTAAAGGATATGGAGCTATTCAAGAAAAGGTAGGGAGGGCATCCAGACAAAAGGGGCAGTACATGTAACAGAATCTACAAAAAGCCTGACATGTTCAAAACACTTAAGTGTTTACATGTCACGGTGGCTAGAATACAGAGTAGGTTTTCAGAAAGGAGATGAGGCTGAAGGAGTTGGCAAGGGTCATGCACACATGCCACTACCCTTGTTCCACTTGGGGCGGTATTCTGTCGACCCAGACAGGGTCTCCAGGCCTTCCACACAGCATTGCTTTCAGCCACTCAACATGAAGGGGCTTTCCCGGCCTGTATTAACTAATCATGTTAATAAACCAGAAGGGCGGTTCATATTGAAAACACCTAGGAGCATACAGGTAGATCTGTGGTTTGAGATGTGTTTTCATTTTTGGGTCTTCAGCTTAGATCCACCCCCTAACTATTAATTTTTGCTGTGTGCACTTGAGATTACTTCAGATTGTCACATCAGTGTCTTGTTTGAAATATAGTTCATGCAACGAGAGGTCGAATTTGTCTTCTTTAACAGGGCCTCACATGGAATAAATATAGAACAAATGTTGTTGCTGGTGATTATTTCTCCTGGCATTTTGAAGTGTTACTGAGAACCTCTACCACTGTATATTACATTCTAAATATTCATTCTGGATCTGGAAGTATAACAAAGATGTTATATTTGGTATTAAAAGTCAACTAAAAGCAACTTGATTATTTTCATTTTAGCATTATACCATAAAATACACAGTTCTTAAGTATACAACCTAATGGATTTTTATGTACATAACATCCTATAACTGCCCCCATTCCATTCAAGTTAGAGGACATTTATAGAATTCCAAAAATAAATAGCTAAGAGTTTTTTCAAACTTAATTTTTCACTGACATTTTCTTTTTAATAAAAAATGACATTTCATATTTTCTGGATCTCATCTTGGTGTTAACAGAGCCTTGTTAATTTTCACGCTTTTAATTTATATATCAAACTATAATATAGCACAGATATAAGAGAGCAGGAAGAGAAGCCAATCATCCAGTGTATCTAGAACACCTACTGTGTACCTTTTAACTCCTGTGTTAGGGAAATGCACTTTAAAAATTCCTTTACTTAATTGGGTGCCTGGCTGGCTCAGTCAGTGGAGCATGCGACTCTTGATCTTGCAGTTGTGAGTTCGAGCCCCATGTTGGGTGTAGAGATTACTTAAGATATTTTTTTAAAATACCTTTACTTTTAAAACAACTTTATTAAAATTTATTTTTAAAATTATTTAAAAACTGGAATAAGATAGGTTAATATTTATATCTTTGATTTCTAGATTAAAAAAAAGTTTTACAAGCATATTGGCAGTGCATAATGTATTGTAAAGTAAAACAATGACAAATTTGACTTAATAAAAACTTTTGAACCCCAGAAATCACAAGTGAAATTAAAAACCAAAAATGTAGAAAAAGCTTCCCATAGTAAAGGACAATAGATAAAATATACTTAATAAAGAAAGAGCTCATACAGATAGTATACACTTAAGACACAAGAAGAAATGGACAAAGCATATTAACGATTTATAAAAGAGGAGATACAAGTGGTGGATTAATTACCAGAGAAACTGAATATTTCCTTATCTATTTAAGAAATGGAAATGAGAGTAAAAATACCTTCTTTTAGCTTTATTGCAGTATTACACTTACAGAAAAGAGCACAAATCATGATTATACAGCTTAATGAACTATGAGAAAGTGAACACATCTGAGTGGCCACCCCTGCCAAGAAATAGAACATTACCAGCATACCTGAAACCCCTCACATGCCTCCTCTCAATCTCTGTTCCTTCCCTCCTTCCCAAAGGTAATGATTCTCCTGATTTTTAGCAGGATAGATCTAAGGTGCCATTGTTGTATTTTATAATACATTCTCTATCTGGCTTGTTTTCAACCATGTGAGAATCATTTATGTTGTTGGACATAGCTATAATTTGATTTCCAGAGCTGTATAATATCCCATTGTATGAATATACTCCAGTTTATCCATTTTACTGCTGATGCACATTTGAGTTATTTTTATTTTGTTATGAATAATGTTGCCATTAACATATCTTTTCATGCACATGTGCAAACATTTCTGATGTATTTGGAGTAGAACTTCTGGGTTGTAGGGTATTATATGTTTAACCTTAGGGGATAATGTTAAAAATGTTTTCCAAAGTGATTGTACCAGATAATACTTCCACTATCCATGTCTGAGATCACACTGCTCACCTCACCAACACTTAGTATTGTTAGTCTCTTCAGTTTTAGCCATTCAGGTGAGTGGGTTGTGGTATCTTACTATTGTTTTAATTTGTATTTCACTACTTACTAATAAAGTTGAGTGCCTTTTCTTTAAATTACTATTTTTCACTTACTGAAGTATTAGAGATGGTAATATAAACTAATATTTAATGCTAATCAGAGCTGGAGAGAGTCTTCAGGATGTTCATATACTGAACATAGAATAAATTAGTATAATGTTTCTGGAAATCAGCTTACCAAACTGTATTTAAAGCCTGAAAATGGTTTATAAGTCAGATCAAATAAGTTTACTTTTAAAAATCTGTAGTGAAAATCCTAAATGCAGTTCTACTGTTATACACAAAGATGATCAATTGCAATGTCATTTATAGCAGTGGAACTTGTATAGTAAAAAGTTGGAGGCCATCTATATATATCCTAAAGAATCACTGGTAACATTTAGTGCGTTATTATACAACATCACACATCTTTCAAAAGTGACTCTTTACAAAGAGTTTTTAACAACATGGGGAAATGTTTATGATGTAATTTTTAGGTGAAAAACAGAGCAAAATATTTTAAATACAGGATGGCCTTAACAGTGCAGAAATTAAAATAAATAAAGTAACACCAAGATTAGTAATAGTTGCCTCTGTGTGATAAGATTGAAGATCCTCACCTTAAAAAAAAATCTTATTGAGATAAAATTCACATAAATTCACCATTTTAACTATTTTTAAAGTATACAATACAGTGCTAGTTAATATAATCACATTGCTGTACAACCATCCAACTATCCAATTCTGTTGCCTCAGGCTAATCTACAACGTCCCTCCAAAGAGACTACAGTTAACCCTTGAACAACATGGGTTTGAACTGTGCAGGCCCACTTAACGCCTGGATTATTTTTGGATACATACAGGACATACTGTAAATGTATTTTCTATTCCTTATGATTTTCTTAATAACATTTTCTTTAGGTTATTTTATTGTAAGAATACAGTATGTAATACATGTAACACAAAATAAGTGTTAATCAGCCGTTTATGTTACTGGTAAAGCTGCAGGTCAACAGCAGGCTGTTAGTTAAATTTCGGGGAAATCAAAAGTTACACATGGATTTTCAACTGCATGGGGCGTTGGTGTCCCTAACCCCCATGTTTTTCAAGGGTTGACTGTACTTTTGAAATTTCTCCTTTCCCCCCAACCCTTGGCAACCACTAATCTGCTTTTCTGTCGCTATGGGTTTGCCTGTTCTGGACATTTCATATAAATGGAATCATATAATATATGACCTTTTTTTGTCTTTTTTTTTTTCAGCCTAATGTTTTTGAGGTTCATCCATGGAGTATCGTGTCAATACTTCATTCCTTTTTAAAACTGAAAAATATTCCTTTGTATAGATATGCTACATTTTGTTTGTCCATTAGCTGATAGACATTTGATTGTTTCTGCTTTTTGGCTATTGTGAATAATGCTGCTGTGAACATTTGTGAGTTTTTGTGTGAATAGGTTTTTATTTTTCTTGGGTCCATACGTAGGAATGGGATTGCTTAGTCATATGGAAATTCTATGTTTAACTTCTTGAAGAACTGCCAAACTGTTTCCCATACTGGCTGTATACGTTCTCACCAGCCCTACTGTTTTTAAAAATTATTTTTTAATCTTTCTGAATTTCCTACAATGAATGTATATTTTATTTAATCATTAAGGACAATTTGAGGAAGAGGTGCGTCAGATGCAGAGATGAAGTCATCCCTCAGGGTTGTCATTAATGCAATCCTGTCAGTTCATTAGTATATTAAGCCCCTCTTGTATTTTAGTCTCATTTTTTTCTCTTCATGTTTGATCTTCATACCCATCTCTTCATCCCTCCTGTTGATACCCACTTTCTTATATTTGTTATGTCTTTGGAATTTGTTTATCGGGTATTGCTTCATGTCTGTGAATATTTAATATGTATACAAAAATGATACTGTGCTACCTTGTTTCTGACTCTTGAGTGGACTTCTCTGTGGACAGTGACCATAGCTTGCTTACTAATTTCTCCAGTGGTAGATGCCTATTTTGCTTCTGACTCTCCATTAGAGAGAAAGTTAAAATGAGTAGCCTAGGTAGGTGTCTTTCATTGAACCTGCGCGTGATTTTTTTGTTTTTTTTTTTTGTTTATTCCTAGAACTGGAAATTCTGGGTCCAGGAAAATTGCAGACACAGTTTCACCAAGTATTGCCAAATTCCTTTCCAGAAAAGTTGCCTCATTTCACATTCTTACTAGCAATGCATGAGGGTGTCTCTTTCCCAAATCCCTACCAACTTCTGATATTATCTTTCTAATTTTTGCGAGTTAATGGACATAAAGTGGTATCTCATTAATGTTTTAATTTGTATTTCTTTGATTATTAATTAAGCTAGACATCTTCCTTACCATTTGGGTTTTTTCTTTATGAACTGCCTCGTTTATATCTTTGACCATTTGTCTGTTGGATTCCCTATTTTTTAAAAAAATTAATCAGCTTGTTCCTTTTATAATAATATTGATGGATTATATTGGCTTTCATACTGTAAACGCTACTATGGTTATTTTCATTTTAAAAGGGAGAAGAGCTATAGAAATGTTTTCAAAGTCATAATGAAGTTAATTTTTGTTTTTAGTCCAGATGTCAGAGCATTCCTTCAAATGGACAGTCCAAAACATCAGTCAGATCCATCCGAAGATGAGGATGAAAGAAGTACTCAGAAGGTAGTAAGAGGGATTGTGTTTTTTAACAGAAAAAATACCATTCCCCAAAGATGAAATTACTGGCAACTTTATGGCAACATTTACTTAAAATTATGTAATTTCATCCATTGTAAATTTTCTACTCTCTAGAGTACATAAAAAATGTTTACACCTCTTACTGATTTCTCTTTCTCATAAAATTTATAAAATGAGGACTTTTATGATAAAAAAAGTAATACATGCTTAGTAAGAAGAGTAGTAGAAAGTTTAGCTAGTAGAAAGTTTTGAAAATAGATGTAGGGCACCTGGGTGACTCAGTCAGTTAAGTGTCTGCCTTCTGCTCGGGTCATGATCTCAGGGTCCTGGGATCAAGCTCCGCGTCGGGCTCCCTGCTCAGTGGGAAGCCTGCTTCTCCCTCTCCCTCTGCCTGCCGCTCCCTCTTTTTGTGCTCACTCTCTTTCTGTCAAATAAATAAATAAATAATCTTTTTAAAAAAAGAAAAAATAGATGTATTATTTTATTATCACTAACCAGACCAGTAATTTTTAATATTTAGTGGTTTTCTTTCTAACCTTCTCTTAATATGTAAGGATTTTTAGTTACCTAATTTTAATCATACAGTATATACAATTTTGTATTCTCTCTTCACTTTACATCTTAACTTTTTATCATTATGTGTCTTCATAATCATTAACATACTTAAACTGTTGTTTTGAATTTCGACCAGCAGAAAAGGCCTTTCAACCAGAATATTAATTGAATACTTCTTCCTCTACATTGCCAAGTTTTTACATGCAGAACAGTCAATACACACATGCCAGTTGGCATCAACTAAGTTTTCTTCCTGTAGGTACATGCACATAATCAGTATGTGTTCCAAATCAAGGATAGGGTATTCTTAATTTTTTTTAAATCAATTGTGATAACAAATAAGTAAATAGAATAAGCTGTGGCCTATTATAAAGATGTTTTCAGCATTGACTTCAGAAAGTGATATGAGAAAGGTAAATTACAAAACTTCACCCAGAGAATTATTATTTAGCAATTAAAATTATAATGAAAAAGTATATATAAATATGGTGACACCTTTAAAATTAAAAAGTGATGAAAACTATGTTTGCTTAATGTATACGTGAAAATCAGAGGTGTCGGGTTGTGAAGCGCGTTTTTGTCTTTATAATGTCTTATTTTGTCATGGTTCTGTTCTTGTGATTAGAAGATAATATGAATTCGGGGCGCCTGGGTGGCACAGCGGTTAAGCGTCTGCCTTCGGCTCAGGGTGTGATCCCGGCGTTATGGGATCGAGCCCCACGTCAGGCTCCTCCGCTGTGAGCCTGCTTCTTCCTCTCCCACTCCCCCTGCTTGTGTTCCCTCTCTCGCTGGCTGTCTCTATCTCTGTCAAATAAATAAATAAAAATCTTTTAAAAAAAAAAAAGAAGAAGATAATATGAATCGGGCGCCTGGGTGGCGTAGTCGTTAAGCGTCTGCCTTCGGCTCAGGGCGTGATCCCTGTGCTCTGGGATCGAGCCCCACATCGGGCTCCTCCACTAGGAGCCTGCTTCTTCCTCTCCCACTCCCCCCTTGTGTTCCCTCTCGCTGGCTGTCTCTCTCTCTGTCAAATAAATAAATAAAAAATCTTAAAAAAAAAAAAAGATAATATGAATCAGAATGTTACTGTCACACAGCTAAAATCTTCATTTGGAAAATAGACATATTCCTTTTTTGTGACTACTGTAAAGTAGTAATTTTCCATCTCTGATCCCACAAGAGGGTTTTCAGTTAAGAGAACTGGTTTATCTTTTCCATTTGTTGACATGGTTGGTCCTAGGACAACATAAAAGGATATTTTAATTTTATATCACTGCAACTTGTCAAAAGAGAAACAAACTGGGAGAGTATTTGTGATAAATAAGTCATAAGAAGGGAAAATATTTACGTAAAAATGTCATACAAATGGATTTTTGGAAAGAAGGATATTTAAGATCCAAGTAGATTAATAGAAAGGGACATGAAGAAATACTGTTAGCAAACAGATACATGGGGGAATGTTCAACCTCAGCGCCAGTAGCAAGTGAAATTTATACAATAGAGATTTTTTTCTCTGCCAAATTAACAAAAATGTGAAGTTAAATATTTCAGGACCGATAAGGATAGAGCACAGTAGGCACCCTCAGGCTTTCCTGGCATTGTTATAATTTTATGCAACTCTTTTGGAAAGCAGTTTGGCAATGTGTACCAAACATGAAAATATTCAACTTATTTAGGAATTGATGCAAATGAAATAATTCTTCACACAGAAAAAAAAGATATTCATTTTAGTACAGTTTATATGAAAAATTAGAATCAATTTAAATATTCATCAAATAGTGTTTGTCCCCATATATTGTACATTTTGAAAACATTTTTAAGATAATATTTTAAGTTTTGATGTACTGTTACCTGAAATCAGGCCATAAAATTTTATATTCGTATTCTCATGGTATGATTCCAGTCCATTTTTTTAAAGTTATGTAAAGGCTATATGAAATTGCTGTGATATTTGCAAAATCATCTGTTAATAAGGTTATAGATTTTTTAAAAGCATTTTCTTCCTGATACTTTCCATATTTTCCAATTATGAATATATATTTTTAATTGAAAAAGATGAAGCTATTAAAAAATATTTTAAAGCATAAAATGCATGCAACTCTGATTTTCCATGTTTTGCTTGGCAATCATGTTGAGAGTATATAGGTTTAGGTCATTTGGAAAATGTCTTGCCTTACTATAGGAGACAGCTGGTTTTGAAGAAAGAACCAGACTAAAGAGAACTTCCCGAGTTCTGGTTCCTGTTCTCTAGCACTTTTGGCCTCAGATCTGAATTTTATTTCCTTTCTCTTTTTTCATCCATAAAATCTGAAACTTGGACTAGGATCTCATGCAGTTTTGAAATATGGATAAAAAGAATCTCTTCAGAAAAGGAAAAGAGAATCTCAAGCAGACTCCCTGCTGAGCACAGAGCCCAACCAGCCGCTCAGTCTCAAGCCCATGAGATCATGACCTGAGTCGAAATCACGAGTGGGATGCTTAACCGACTGAGCCGCCCAGGAACCCTGCTATTTATTAAGGACTTCAAAGTGGATAACTAAATTAATAGCCAGAAAATATCTTTCAGGGCATCTGGATCTTTCCCCTTATTTAGTGAGAGAAAAATAGAGGGCAAAAGAAGTCAAGAAACTTCTGCTTTTGGTTAGTGTTCACTGTTAATAAATTCTATCTCATCCTTGGCTTAGTATAATCTTTAAAAATAGTAGGTAGAGTAAAAAGTTACCTGATTATATTTCCCAATACTTTCCATTATCATTGCAGAAATGTGCTCTATTAGGAAAATCATTGCTATGTAATGAAATCTTCCTACATAGTGGTGTGATTCAGGGCACAGGTTGTCTTATTGTTTAATCCATGCTTATTGAATCCTCTTCCCTCATCTATATAAGGAAAGTTAATTGAATGGAAAAGTGATCCAGTTTTGGGGGGCCTGGGTGGCACAGTCAGTTGAGCGACTGGCTCTTGGTTTTGGCTCAGGTCATGATCTCTTGGGTTGTGGGATTGTCCTGCATGGGGCTCCACGCTCAGTGGGGGTCTGCTTGAAGATTCTCTCCCCTGCCCCTCCCCCTGCTCACCCATGAGCTCTCTCTCCCTCTCTCTCTGAAATAAATAAATCTTTAAAAAAAAGAAAAAAGTCGTCCATCAGTTTTCTGCACATTCATTAAAAGAATAAATGTATCAAAATTGTAACTTAGTTGGTATTATGTTATCAGATTATCTGGAACACTATCATATATAAACAGAAAAGATTCTTCCATGTTTAAATTATGGCTCAACAGATGAATCTCATTTCATGAACCAGATTTTTTATGGTTTTTTTTTTTTTTTTTTTTTTCTTTTGTTTATTTTTTTTGTTTTTTTTTTTTTTTTTTTTGTCTTGTGCTAGATTGTATGGTTCTCTGTATTTCTGTCTTCTGGGGGCTGAAAATGTATTACATGAAGATTTTTCATGTACAGATATTGATAGGAAATTTCATAAGTAAGAAGCTGGTGTCAATATTGTTATTTTATAAGAAATGTATTATTATGCTTGGGAAATTTTGCACTTTATTTTTAAAAGTAGTTTGCATTCTAGAGATTGTCTATAAGTTTCAAATGAATTTAAGTGGAAATCTACATGATATATGTCTCTAATAAGAAATTGCTTAGGTAAAATTTTTTGGTTCTGATTCATTTAAAGAAAAAATTTTTAAAGCTTATATCTATAACTTATATGAAGGATAATTATATAGGGCTGTGGTAAAAGTATACATGTTTGGGATATCTATAACTGTTTTAATTCTCTGTATGCATAAAGAATTTCAAAGGGAATTTAATGTGAAGCAGAATTCACTTACAGTTGGCTTTATAAAAAGTGCTAAAAGTGTTAACAAGATCACTAGATTAATCTTATGGGATTTGGGATTAAATTTCTAGCTAATTATTAGTGAGCTAGAATCTTTTTTTGGTTAAATTGCTTTATGGCATAGTAGGTAAGTAAAGATTTGCTTCTAAATGAATACTAGGGATCAAATTTACTGTATTATTGTAAAGAGAAAAGGCTATCTAAAATTTTTATTTGACTATGGTACTGGAATTAGAAAGAAAAGCACCCTTGTCTACATGTATTTGATTTAGAAATAAGTCTGTCTCCTATAATTCAATCCAGTATTAGCAGTCGTCGTCATCATCATATTATCATTTCCATATCATAAAATTAATAAGCAATTATTCAAAAATTTGAAAAAACAGCCATTTTATAACCAGCTTTTTAAATGTAGAAATGACCCTTCATAAATTGGGGTTTCTACACCCAGTTTGTCCAAGGAGCTTTCCCCAGTGTACTTCATTCATCTGACAACTTTGAGCTTTATTTCTGCCTTATTTTTTCCTTACAACTGCTCTTGGTATTTATCATAAAAATGGTTATATGATTGTGCGTTTCCAAGTAAGTTACTGCATTTATTAAGAATTAGGACTTCAGGCTTCTTATGTAACATGGCAATACATCCAGTATCTGTGGTAGAGTTTTGTATATTTTATTTCTCAGAAACATTCGTTGACTGATAACCTTTGAAGCTCCAATAAGAGTGTTACTGCTTTTTTTCCCCATCCCAATAGCTACACTCTACCTCACAGAACATCAACCTGGGACCATCTGGAAATCCTCAGTAAGTCTGTTTCAAACATCCTCTAACTGAATTTTAGGAAGAGCTTTTTTTGTGAATGTGTAGATATATACCAGTNATATATATATATATATATATAATAACCATAGTTAAAGTGAATATAATACTAACATATGCTTGCCTATTTTACTGCTCTAGCTTTGCATTGCTTTAGTAGAGTTCTGAGGAATTTTTAAATCCACAAAGTATAATTGGGTTCTGCTGTTTTGCTGTTGTTATTTTTCGCGGGGGGGGGGTTGTTTGTGTGTGTGGAAAACCAGTAGACCGTATTTCTCAGGAGATCTTAACTCCCGGGAGGTACTCTGACAAATGTATCCACGCAGGCCTAATGGATACTCTCTCGTTATTGGTGCAACCCTGGTGTCAGCCAGCTTGTTCCGCTTGAGTCCTGAAGGACATTAGCATATTAAAGGCTGTTAAACTTGCTTTTAACCAGTTCCTCCCATAGTCCCATATTTAGTTTGAGCACAGGGAAAACATTTTGAAAAACAGCAGGAATGGCAAATACAGGCTTCATCTTGAACATCAACTCCAGCAGTTCACTAGAAGTGAATGCCTAGACCCCTGAATACAAAGGATCCCAGGGCCACTTCTTGGCTCAGTTGGAGGAGTGGCCTGACAGATGAGCGATATCTGCTGTGGTTTGGAGAAAGAGTATAGTGTTGCTGTCCTTACTTGTAATTATTCTTCACATTCATTAGATTCATTCTGAAGTAGTGTCTCTTTTATCTCAGGACATTATGTTTTCCTCACCCTTTTGGTCCACTTTGTGAGTAAAGACAGATAAGAAATGGCCCAAGGACTGGGTCCTTCAGCATTGCAGTAAGGTAGAAAAACTGGGAATGTGATGTCACACACAATCAGGTGAAGAAAGTGTGTCAAAGGGGGTAGTAATTCACTCTATTAATGTTGCTGGTAAAGCAGGTAGGTGTTGAGAATTGACCACCGGGGGGCGCCTGGGTGGCACAGCGGTTAAGTGTCGCCTTCGGCTCAGGGCGTGATCCCAGCGTTATGGGATTGAGCCCCACATCAGGCTCCTCTGCTATGAGCCTGCTTCTTCCTCTCCCACTCCCCCTGCTTGTGTTCCCTCTCTCGCTGGCTGTCGCTATCTCTGTCGAATAAATAAATAAAATCTTAAAAAAAAAAAAAAAAGAATTGACCACCGGACTTGATAAGTCATCGGTGACCTTTGCGATCCATTTCAGTGTTGTGATGGGTACAAACCCTGCTAGGAAAGAGTTCAAGAGAGAACTAGAGGAGAGGCTAGCAGGAATAGACAAAGAACTTAGATCTCATACTTGAGGAGTTTTACTGCAAAGGAAAGCAAAGAAGTGGGGTGATAGCCAGAAGGGGAGGTTTGGTTTTGAGCATGATTTTCTGTTATCAGACACAGAGTTGGTCAGGCAACACAGAAACAGAAACTCACTTTCGGTTAGGATTTGTCACCAACAGTTAACAGCGGGGACTTGGGTATTGTCTCAGTTAACCTATTTGCTATGTTTGAGGAATTTGCATGATTTTTTGCTATTACGATTGTTTAAAAGAGATTATTTCAGTGTATCAGCATATCATTCAAGAACAAAATAGTCCAAAGAACAGAGTCTCCAAGAAGAAAGATACCTGAACTTAGTTAAGTATTTATCTCCCTAATCTTTAACTGTTATTATTTAACCTAGACCTGGTGTTACTCTCACGTTTGAATTGACCATTTATCTCAGTAATGAATTAAAGGAAATTTAAAATCTAGGGGTACCTAGATGGCTCAGTAGATTTAAGCGTCTGTCTTTGCCCCTAGGTCATGATCTCAGGGTCCTGGGGTCAAGCCCTGTATCGAGCTCCCCGCTCAGCGGGGAGTCTGCTTCTCCCTCTCTCTCTCTCTCTCCCTCCCTCCTGCTCGTGCTCTCTCTCAAATAGATAAATAAATAAGATCTTCAAAAAAACTAAAGGAAATTTTAAATCTAAATGGAGTCATTCTCCTCTCCCTAATCCAGCTTAGGATTCAGACCTTGTTGAAGGGAAAAACTCTTCTGGCTGCTTAGGTTCCATTTTCTGCTGCCATGTGCTTTTGCCTACCTACAACCGTGTTGTTTTCACCCAACAGGTTAATATAAATAAAAGGACAAAATTAGTATTCCTTCTGGTTTCTCTACTGGATTTTCTGCATTACTATCTATGAGAATAAGCAGAGAGGTCTTTTATCTGTAATGTACAGTAAGTGATATTACATGTCCGAAGAAATGCCAGATGAGGTAGTCCTTGGAATATATTACTAATTTATATAGTTACTCATTGTCCTCATTAATAACATTGGTGAGGTTTATGGAAATTAAATAAAATTGACTTCAAAACTATATACACGTATAGATGTATCCTTTTCTCCCAAAGAGACTGTTATTGAAATCCCTCTTAAGCAGAACTTAACAAGGCTTCAGTAAAGTTGTAAAATGTCTTATCAGCAAGTAAATATTTACTACTATTCTTTATTACCTATTTTATATTCATGATGAGATACTACCAGTGTGAAAGCTGGAGTCTTCATGCTAAAATGTTTTGTGCCCAGCATTTTCTTAGTAAAGAGTGAGGTGCTAAGAAATGTTTAAAAGTTAATATCTTTCCAATTTCTAGGAAGCTAATTCTTATTGTTCATTTTTTCAGTGCTAAACCAACAGACTTTGACTTCCTGAAAGTTATTGGAAAAGGCAGCTTTGGCAAGGTGAGAGTGTTTTTATTTTGCCATTCAGTAAATAAGTACTTAAGGAATGCATGCCTTATATATTCCAGGCCACAGGACTTGTTTGTATGCAGCATATGGAGTTACAATGCTTTCTCTACCTTCAAAATACTTAGGGAGTTAAGGTGTTTATTCAAATTTTAACATAAAATTCATTTGTTCTAGTATTTGTTGAGTGCTTCTCATGTGCCAGGCAGTATGCTGGGTTCTGGTAGTTAGAGAGTATTGAACAAAACTAACATAGTCAATACCTTTGTGATGCTTGCAGCCTAGTAGAGGAAATAGCCAGTTAAAAACATGCAATCAAGGGGCGCCTGGGTGGCGCAGTCGTTAAGCGTCTGCCTTCGCCTCAGGGCGTGATCCCAGCATTCTGGGATCGAGCCCCACATCAGGCTTCTCCACGGGAGCCTGCTTCTTCCTCTCCCACTACCGCTGCTTGTGCTTACTGTCTCGCTGGCTGTCTCTCTCTCTGTCAAATAAATAAAATCTTTAAAAAAATGGAGTCATTAAATAATGAAAAGGAGTAATGGGGACTGTGATGTAAATACAGAATAGAGTGAAGTGATAGAGGACAATAGGCAAGTGGGGGAAAAATTCCTACTCAGATGGGTTGGTCAAGGATGGCTTCTTTAAAGAGGTGCTGTTTAAGCGGAAGCTGGAAAGACAAAAATGAGCAACTGTGAAAAAATAACAGTTGGGGAAGGAAAGGGATGTGTGAAAACCCTGCTGTTCCTCATACAGTGAGCATCAGATGAATCACACAACTTGACAGTGTGGCCATACTAAGGAAAGAGAATCTGCTTTAAGGCCAGAAACATCATAGATGGAGTTAACCAGAATCATTAGGTATATTTAAGTGCTTTTTTGCATTACACTTCAATCTGTAGTGAAAATAAATATGCATGTATTTAATTATAGTTTCCTACATGCTGAGCTTTGGGTATCTCTAGTTTGTTTTCTGAGTTCCCTGGATACCAGAAACTGTAACCATACAATTAAATCCACGTGTGTTAATTCAGCACATACATATTGACCACCCGCTGCATGATGGACGTTGTGCTAGTACAGCAACAGAGAGTTAGAAAGGGATACTGCACTCAGAGTGCTCACAGTCTGTTGGGATGTTAGAGATAGTCTGTCATTAAAAACAAAAAGCATTGTCTTCCGGAAACTTCATGTTTAGATCTAGAGTCTATCAGGAATTGGTTCTTGGATACAGCATAAAGTCGTAGGGTCACATTTCCTTTTTCCCACCCTATTGATATCCAACTGATCCCACACAATTTATTGAAAAGACAGTTCTTTCTCCACTCATCTGCAGGGTAACCTTCATTATTTATCTAGTGTCCATATTTGCATGGATCTGCTTCTGGATTTTATGTTTCATATTTCTGTTTGAAGATATTATATATTGTTCCATTAATCTATTAGACTGTGTAGCTTGATAGCCAGCAAAACAGGTCCTTCCTTCTTGTTCTTCAAGAGTCTTAGCCCTTTGCATATCTTTTTAAGTTTTAGAATTAGCATGCCAATTTCCACAAAGTTCTGCTGAATTTTGATTGGGTTCGCATTTAATATGTAGGTCAATTTGGGAAAAATTGTTATTTTTACATATTGAGTCTTCTAATCCATGACCATGGTATATCCATTTCTTAATTTAGTTCATCTTTAACTTTTCTCAATACTGTTTTATAGTGTTTTATATAGAGTTTTTACACATCTTTAATTAGATCTATTCCTGTGTATTTCATTTTTTATGCAGTTGAAAACTCGTGTTAATTATTGAAGCTAAATATGTGCCAATATCTGTGTGACACATCAGTTCTACTTCTGGGTATATATCCAACAGAAATGCATGCACATATGCACTAAGAAAGGCATATGCCAGAATATTCATGGCAATCTAAATGTTATTCATAAACAATCTAAATGTCTGTCAATTAAAGAGTGGATTAAACTGTGTAATGTAGTTTTTCACAGAACTAATCGAATAATCCTAAAATTTATAGGGAACCACAAAAGACCCTGAATAATAGCCAAAGTAATCTTGAAAAAGAAAAACAAAACTGGAGGTATCACAATCCGGATGTCAAGATGGTAGTGGCACAAAAATACACATAAATCAATGGAACAGAATAGAGAGTCCACAAATAAACCTACAATTATATGGTCAATTAATCTTCAACAAAGGAGTGTTAAGAATATGCAATGGGACAAAGTCTGTTCAACAAATGGTGTTGGGAGAACTGGATAGCTACATGCAAAAGAATGAAACTGGACCATGTTCTTACACCATACACAAAAATAAACTCAAAATAGATTAAGACCTAAATGTGAGACTTGAAACCATAAAAATCCTAGAAGAGCACACAGGCAGTAATTTCTCTGACATTGGCTGGAACAACATTTTTCTAGATATGTCTCCTGAGGCAAGGGAAACAAAACGAAAAATAAACTATTGAGACTACATCAAAATAGAAAGTCCTACTGAGTGGGAGAAGGTATTTGCAAATGACATAGTTGATACAGGGTTAGTATCCAAAATAGATAAAGAACTTATACAGCTCAACACCAGAAAACCCAAGTAATCCAATTAGAAGAGGGGCAGGAGACATGAATAAACTTTTCTCCAGAGAGGACATACACATGGCCAACAGACATGTGAAAAGGTGCTCAACATCATCATCAGTGAGAGGCAAATCAAAACCACAGTGCGCTCTCACCTCATGCCTGTCAGAATGGCTAAAATCAAAAAGTGTTCATAAGGATGTGGAGAAGGAGGAACCCTTGTGCACAGTTGGTAGGAATGCAAACTGGTATAGCCACTATGGAAGACATTATGGAGGTTCCTCAAAAAACTAAAAACAAAACTACCGTATGATCCAGTAATTCTATTAGGTATTTACCCAAAGAATAGGAAAACACTAATTCAAAAAGATATATGTCCCCCTCTATTCATAACAGCATTATTTACAATAACCAGGATATGAAAACAACCCAAGTGTCCATCAGCTGATGAATGGATAGAGATGATGCAGTATATACATACAGTGGAATATTACTGAGCTATAAAAAAGAGTGAAATCTTGCCATGTACAACAAAATGGATGAATCTAAAGAGTATAATGCTAAGTGAAATAAGTTGGTCAGAGAGAGATAAATACCATATGATTTCATTCATATGTGAATTTAAGAAACAAAACAAATGAAAAAAGGGGAAAAAAAGAAACAAAGAAACAGACTCTTAACTGTAGAGAATAAACTGATGGTTACCAGAGGGGAAGTGGGCGGGGGGATGGGTGAAGTAGGTGAAGGGGATTAAGAGTGCACTTATTATTTAAAAAAAAAAAGTATACTTACCATAATGAGCACTGAGTAGTGTACAGAATTGTTGAATTACTGTATTATACACATGAAACTAATAGAACATTGTATTTATGCTGGAATTAAGTTTTTTAAATTGTATAATGCATTATTCTACACAACAATAAAAATACAAAAATTATGCTATGTGGCACAAGATGAATGCATATTACATTATTTAGAGTGAAAGAAGTCAGAGACAACTTTATATGATTCTAATTACATAAAATTTAAAAAAAGACAAAAGCTGTGTTATTACAAATTGAGATAGTTGAGGAAGACAGGGATAAGTAGTTTCTGAAATAGGATACAAGGGGGGCTTCAGGCTACTGATAATGTTTTATTTTTTTTATTTCTTTTTTTGAATTTTTATTTAAATTCCAGTTAACATCCAGTGTAATATCAGTTTCAGGTGTACAATTTAGTGATTCAGCACTTATATATAACACCTGGTGCTCAACACAAGTGCCCTCCTTAATCCCTATCACCCAATTAACCTGTCCCCCCACCCATCTCCCCTGTGATAACCATCAGTTTGTTTTCTGTAGTTAAGAGTCTGTTCCTTGGTTTGCCTCTCTCTTTTTTTCCCCTATGATCTTTGTTTTGTTCCTTAAATTCCACATATGAATGAGATAATATGGTATTTGTCTTTCTCTGATTGACTTATTGCATTTGGCATAATACTAACTCCATCATGTCAGTGCAAATGGCAAGATTTCATTCTTTTTATGGCTGAGTAATATTCCAATATATATAAATACCACATCTTATTTTTCCATTCATCTATCGATGGAAATTTGGGCTTTTTCCATAAGTGGGCTGTTGTAGATAATGCTGCCTTACAGAGTGCATGTATCCCTTCAAATTAGTTTTTTTGTATTCTTTGGGTAAATACAAAAATAGACACGTAGATCAATGGAACAGAATAGAAAACCCAGAAATGAGCCCAGAACTATCCATGAATGTTTAATTTTTTGACCTGGATAGTAGTTAATGTGTGTTCATTTTGTAGTAATTTACTGAGCTGTAATGATTTGTGAGTCATTCTATATATATATTTAATAAAAATTAAAACTCTTGCAGAATGGTTAGAAACCAATAAAATACAGTAAAACAAAAGCAGAATACACAAAAAAGATGGAAAAGTAAAACAAATGCAAATCCAGAATGTGTTTGAAAAATAGAAGGGGCGCCTGAGTGGCGCAGTTGTTAAGCGTCTGCCTTCTCCTCAGGGCGTGATCCCAGTGCTCTGGGACTGAGTCAGCCCCACATCAGGCTCCTCCGCTAGAAGCCTGCTTCTTTCTCTCCCACTCCCCCTGCTTGTGTTCCCTCTCTCTCTGGCTGTCTCTTTCTGTCAAATAAATAAATAAAAATCTTAAAAAAAAAAAAAGAAAGAAAAATAGAAAAAATGTATGATAGACTAAAATAAATAATGGCAAGCTAAAAAATTTATTCTACACTCTTCTCCATTGAGGGGTCTTGGTTCCATTTTCCTTTTGCCTGTTTGTTTCTTAACCATCTGGTCTGTTCTCCAAAACTACCAATCTATTGAAAAATGCTTACTTTAAGGAAATTGGTACTTCCTAATTGCCACATTTGAATTATTTTCTCATAATGTTTTGGAAGATGAACCAATCAGACTAGAGCAGGAAAGGCCAGGCAGGTGGGAGGTGTTGAGAAAAGGAAAAATGTAAGAAGGAAAGATGTTCTATAGAGTCAAATATTGTAACAAACAAAAGAATGGAAAATGGGGAAAATGCCAACAGTTGAGCCCAGGACATTTTTACCCTGAAGATGTTTTGACTCCGTCTTGATTAAAAACAAACTTTTTTTTTCTGATTAATAGGCTTTCTTTTTTTAGAACAGTTTAGATTTACAGAAAAATTGAGTAAAGAGAAAAATACAGGAAGTTCAGAGAATTCCCAAACTATCCTCCACTCCACACCCAGTGTCCCTGTGGTTAATATCTTACATTACCTGGTACACGTGTTCCAGTTAATGAGCCAGCATCGATACCAAGTCCATTGTTTATTCAGATTTCCTTACTTTTTACCCGATGTCCTTTTTTTGTTCCAGGATCTCATCCATAAGACCACATTACATTTAGTCGTGTTGTCTCCTTAAGCTTCTCTTAGCTGTGACGGCTTCTCAGACTTTCTTGTTTTTGAGGACCTTGATGGTTTTAAGAAGTACTAATTAGGTATATTGTAAGATGTCCCTTGATTGGAATTTGATATTTTTCTCATGATTAGACTGGGTTTTTAAGTTGTAGCAAGGAAGACAACACATATACTAGAATACAAGGCCCGTGGTGTCACTAGTTGCCGTGTCAGCTCATCTCAGAATGCTTTGGAATGCATCATTTAATAGTTAACACCACTTGTTGGACATCTTGAATCCCTTGAAGTTATTTGCAAAACCCTAAGTATGTCTACTTTTTTTCTGGGGCAAGAGAGTCTAAATTTCTTCGGATCCTTGAAAGTGCATACAGCCCAGCCCATTATAGAAACTTAGCTACACGTGGTGCTTCTTCCTCTGAATGCTTCTGAATTTAAAACTTAGAAGAGATGGGGCGCCTAGGTGGCACAGCGGTTAAGCGTCTGCCTTCGGCTCAGGGCGTGATGCTGGTGTTATGGGATTGAGCCCCACATCAGGCTCTTCTGCTATGAGCCTGCTTCTTCCTCTCCCACTCCCCCTGCTTGTGTTCTCTCTCTCGCTGGCTGTCTCTATCTCTGTTGAATAAATAAATTTTAAAAAAATCTTAAAAAAAAAAAAAACTTAGAAACCTAAATGTTAAAACAAAAATGCATTTCATCACATAGAAACCATTTTGTTCTCCGTTTTTTTACTCTAGCCACAAAGTTGATAGCCTCAGTATTTTCTAAGGACACTTTCTCGGACTCAGGGCTGGCATGCAAGCACACACACCTCATACTTGAGGATCTCAAGCACTGTAGATTTCGGGACTTAAATTTGGTAAAAATCTCAAACATCGTCACATTAAGTGACAAAGAAATGGTACCTGGCTATTCAAATGATTAACATTCCTTTTTTGTTACTGTTTTATTAAAATGTCTAAGGAGAAGTCGAATAAAAACAAATTCAGTAGTTTTCAGTTTTCAAAACTGAAACATCATCTAGGTCCCTTTTAGACTTTCTTTGTACATAATTTAAGTATGAATTTATTGACAAGTGAATTATTTCTATCAAAATATTGAAATTTCTAATAGCACAATCTTTACAACAGGTTCTTCTTGCAAAACGGAAACTGGATGGAAAATTTTATGCTGTCAAAGTGTTACAGAAAAAAATAGTTCTCAACAGAAAAGAGGTAAAATAAAATAGCATTGTTTCTCCTAAATCCATTTTCTCAATTAACAGAATTGTTTTCTGGTATATAATACAAGTTGATCCTTTACTTTTTTTTACAGCAAAAACATATCATGGCTGAACGTAATGTGCTTCTGAAAAATGTGAAACATCCATTTTTGGTTGGATTACATTATTCTTTCCAAACAACTGAAAAGCTTTATTTTGTTCTGGATTTTGTTAACGGAGGGGAGGTGAGTTTTATGATTAGTTTTCTAATGTTGATAATGTTTAGAAAAATTAGAATAAAGCCACAGTTTTTCTTACCAGTTTTTGGAAGGATAGGCCAGCGTTAACAGCTATTAGATTCAAGATGCTGGCTAATAAGCACAGAGCAAGCTGTAGAGAATTGTAAACAAAGCTCTTAAGCAGCTTATGGTGTGTAAGTGGGAAGATTCATAAGGGAAGCTTGGTGTGAAGCTACAGACTTCACGGGTAGTATAGCAAGAATAATATACTGAAACGTTAGAATAAAACACGATTTGTATTTAGATAATTATTGTCTTCACAGCTGCATATAAAGATTACTCTAGCCTGTCATTTTCTAAAACATGCAAACTATAATCAGACGAGATGATCCTCTAATAAAGAGTTCTGTGGTGAAGTCAGTTTAGAAAGCGTTTCATGTTCTGTCCCACTGGCAATTAACAATATGTTTCTTGGTGATTCACAATATGTTTCAGCATGTTAAAGACTTTGAGTTCTGGCTTAAACAAAGCCAAGATTTCTTTGAAAATATTTTCTTAGCATGCAGTCCCTTTTTATTTGAACCAAATCTGTTAATAATATTCCCTAAAACTCTGAATCAGAGGGATATTGAAATACATTTTGGAAAACGCTACGGTCGTGATAATAATTACAGTAATAGCTAACATGCATCAAGTATACTTATGTGCCCAGCACTCTGGCTCTTTATATGTATTATTTTATCTTCACAACAATCCTGTTATATAAGATAAAGAAACTGAGGCACAGAGAAGCTAGGTAACTTGTTCAAGGCATGTGGTTAGTAAGTATTAGAGGCAGGAATTGAACTCAGGGAATGTGATTCCAGGATTTCGGCAGCAGACTACCCCTTGTTCTTCTGTTTCTCAATCCTTATACCTTTCTAATTTGCTTGGTCTCTGACCTGTGAATGTCTCTAAAAATTATTCTCACAGATTGTGTCCTACCTTTACAAAGGGATCTTTCATCCCCTAGTCCCAGATCAGAAAGAGAGGAAAATAATTATTTCAGCCTTAATATGGTATACCTAACTATAGAATAAAGGAATTAGAAGGAAGACTAATGTCTACTCTGCAAACCTGAAAGATGATCAGACACACCTAGGTCATTTTGGGGGAAGATCATTAAAGTAATCATTATACAACCCCCTACATCTGGGGCGCCTGGGTGGCTCAGTCGTTGGGCATCTGCCTTCGGCTCAGGGCGCAATCCCAGGGTCCTGGGATCGAGCCCCACATCAGACTCCTCTGCTGAGAGCCTGCTTCTTCCTGTCCTACTCCCGCTGCTTGTGTTGCCTCTCTCGCTAGCTGTCTCTCTCTCTCTCTGTCACATAAATAAATAAAATCCTTAAAAAAAAAAACCAATGCCCTACATCTATGACAAAAATGCCATGTGCCTCCTCAGTGTAGAGGCCATGTGCCTCCTCAGTGTAGAGGCAAAACTTTGAAGGTTGAAGATTTGAAGGTTTCCATTTTGTCTGTACATGAGTGCTAACATAATGAGAATTTGTTGAGGGCCTGGCACTTTGTAATTATTTTACCTGCATTATTTCCATTAATCATTATAACTCTTTGAGATAAATACTCTTACACCTATTTTATAGATAAGGAAACTAAGGCTCAGAGAAGTTAAGTAACTTTCTCAATGTCACCATGTTTTCTAGTAAGTGTCAGGTCTTGGATTTAACCTGGACCTGAGTACCAATTTGTGACTTTGAAATGTCCTGCAAGGCATTAGCTGCAGATGAGACCCTGTTGCAAGCTTCCTGCTTTGTCCATGGTTTCTTCATCTTGTTTTAGGACCTTGCTACTGACCTCTTTTTACACAGTTATCACTCATACACTGAGTGGCAAAGGTGGAAAGATGTAGATTTGTATTCTAAAAGATAGACTTGGCTAAGATAATGGGGAATAAAAAGAATCGAATGTTGGGGTTGGTGGAGGAGGAGTTGAATGGGGCAGTAGTTAGAAGAGCAATAAAGATGAGAAAGGATAGAGGTAGGAGGAGTATAATTTCATCATGGGTTTCGTGTCATTCTTACTAGTACTGTCCCCCTGACTTTCTTTTTTTTTTTCAATTTAAATTCAATTAGGCAACATATAGAACATCATTCGTTTCACATATAGAGTTCAATAATCATAAGTTGCATGGGCCCTCTGATTTTCATACCTAACGTTTTAACCTTCACATGTACTTACTTTGGTATTAGGCGTATAAACGAGCCTTCCTGAACCTCAGCTTCCTCAGTAATTTTCTGCCTCAAACTAGTTGGGTAGATTAAATAATACAAGCATATAAAGTCCTCAGCACGGTGCCTTTGATTTAGTAAACAGTGTTAGCTATCATTGGTGAATGGTCAGGTTTTCATTTTGGGTAGTTTCCGTTAATATTATATTAGATGTGATCAGATCAATAAATATAGAATATTACAATATGCTATAGCTAATAGAGGCAGTAGTAGGGCTAAACAGGAGGGAGTATTTCAGAAATAATTAAAAGATAAAAACAGAAGAATGTATTCAATAGTTAGATACAGAGGCTAAGGGTAAAGGAGCAGTCTAGAGGAATCCCAGGCCAGCCTCCACGTCCCTCCTCTCTCAGGATCTGTTATAACTGATCTTCACCGTAACCTTTCAGAAGAGGTTAAGAAAAATTGGGGGACAATTTTTTTAAGGCAGAGAAGTTAAATGAATTGCACACAAAAAGAGAAGAACTAGGACTTAAATCCAACTCTGATCAGCTTTAAAACCTGACTCTTCTCACTGTACCTTGTTATGGCTCAGAGGGCTGGGTAGAAAGTGATGTCATTAAAGGATAGACGACAGCAGCAGTAGCAGTAAATCTGTAAAAGAAGACGGGGGCTCTGTTCTAGACAAGTTGAATTTGTTGGCTTGTGAAATATTCAAGAAAGAGCAGCAGGCAGCAAGTCTTTGCAGGAGAAGCTCCAAGCAGAGGTGTAGGTGGGGTATGTCCACATGAAAGACGTCGACATAGAGGTGGTTGAAATCTAGATGGATCAGGTTACCTGGATAGGGTATCCAGAGAAAGAATAACAGCGGAGAAACTGAGGACAGAAACTTTGCTATCCCTGCAGTGTCAGGGGCCAGTAAGGAGCGGATATGGAACTCTCCAAGGAACGAGGAACCCTAACGCGAGATCAGTTTTAGAACCAGGGAACTTAGAGTAAGAACCTACGGCAAACTTCGCCCAGGCAGGTAACCTGATGAGTAAAGGACAGATAGTAAGAAATAAAATACGATTTCAGAAGTAAAAGGAATGAACTGGAGAGTCCAGCTGCTGCTCAGCGCCACCCATTTGCTATCGCACAGGCGTTTAGGCTTAATGTTGCAGAGCTGCTGCTTTTTTTTTTTTTTTCTTCTGGAAGAAACCAAACCTGAATTCTTACCAAAAAATTTCTCCATTTTTAAATGTTACCAGTTAATTTAGATTTTTCTAAAAACAGTATTTGGCTCGAACACATTATATCTGTGGGTTATATTTGGTCTGCCAGCCACTTGTTTCCAATCTCTGAATAGTGTTTTGTTTTGTTTTTTTTTCCCCAAATGAAACCACAGTTAAAAAAAAGCCTAGTGAGAGACCTTATTGACTCCATGGCGATATCCAGATCATTGGTCTGGGTTGATAATCTTTTCCAGCATGGTGAGGACACTGCCACATTGAGGACTGAGGAGTAATTGACAGATGAGCAAGTTAAAGTTAGCAAGGGTAAAGAAAGATGTGTGGGTGAAGAGAGAATGCTTGTGAGGAGGGGGACACAGGGGAGAGTCACAGTTCTGTGCTTTGGTGCATTTTTATCTCATGTTCAGAATAACAGAAATCCTATTTTTTTATTTATAGGATATATTTATTTCACGTTATGTGCGATTGATCTTAATACCCATTTCTTTTTTCATTTGACAGCTGTTCTTCCACTTACAGAGAGAACGGTCCTTTCCTGAACACAGAGCTAGGTTTTATGCTGCTGAGATTGCCAGTGCATTGGGTTACTTGCACTCCATCAAAATAGTATACCGGTACATTTTAACGTATTTCTTGCAAAAACGTCTTGTTTTATTACTTTAATTCAGTTAATACTCAGTTTTGCTTTTCTTTCCTTTTAATTTAATAGAGACTTGAAACCAGAAAATATTCTTTTGGATTCAATAGTAAGTATTACCTTTTAAAAATCTACCAATTCTCAATTTTATTGTTGTTATGCTTGGTGGAAAAAAGGCAACCTCAAAGGTTCCACACATGGCCTCATTCCATTTACATAACATTCTCCAAATGACAGAGCCGTAGAGATAGAAAACAGATGAGTGGGTGCAAGGTGACAGGGACAGTGGCATAGGGGAGTACAAAGATAAAGGGGTAGCATGAGTGAGTTCTTTAGTTCCTTTGGGGTGATGGATAGTTTTCTATCTTGATTGAGGCGGTAGTTACATAAATCCGCACATCTCTATTGTATAGAACCACACATACGTACACACACACCCAAGTGCATATGTGTAAAAAATAATAATAATAATGAAGACTGAATAAAATTGGCAGTCTGGTTAACAGTATGTCCGTTTCCTGATTTTGATATTTTACTACAGTTACATAAGCTATCAGCATTGGGAGAAGCTGGGTGAAGGGTACACGAAACTCTGTGTACTATTTTTGCAATTTCCTGTGGCTCTATAATTATTTCAAAGTGAAATGGTTTTAAAAATTGTCAGTTTATGCCCATGCATTGTTTTATCTTACTGCCCCTCTGTTTGTCAGGGACATGTTGTCTTAACAGATTTTGGACTTTGTAAAGAAGGAATTGCTATATCTGACACGACAACAACATTTTGTGGGACACCAGAGGTAAGAAATATGTTTCAGTTGTTGTTTATATAATCATGTGTAAAATGCAAAAATGAATCACAAAGTGCCCATACAATATTTGAAATCAGAAAAGTAGAATAAAACTCTCATTTCAGAAAGCTTTTAGCCGCTTGTATATATCTAATAATCATCCCTTCAAAACATTTAAAGTTTATTGATAGTATTTTTAATTGTGATTGTAAGCTACCACAGATAACCCAACAAAGATATAAATTATGTTTATTTTTATTTTTGTTTTTTTAGATTTTATTTAAATTCAAGTTAGTTAACATATAGTGTATTATTAGTTTCAGGGGTGGAATTTAGTGATTCATCAGTTGTATATAACACCCAATACTCATTACATCAAGCACCCTCTTTAATGCCCGTCACCCAATTACCCCATCCCCCCATTTGCTTATTTGTTTTTAATGTTAAAAGTTTACCTTAGACTTTTTAAAGCATTTGATTAGATTTTTGATCCTTTAAAAAAAAAATCACTCATCAGCGATGAAAAATGTACTAAAATTGTGGTAATGTTTACACCACTCTAAATTTACCAATAGCCATTGAATTACACACTTTAAAATGAGTAAATTGCATGGTATGTGAATATCTAAATAAAGCTGTTTTTTTTAATAAGCTAAAGCAAATATGGCAAAATATTGACATTGCCTATAATTAGTGGCAGCTATTTTAGTTTCTGTTTTCTTTTTCTTATAATAGAAATATTTTATAATAAAATTAACCATGTGTTTAACAGAAGAAAGTAAAGCAGTGGATATGGAGGAAAAAAAAAACACAAGTCAGAGCGCTTAGGTGGTTCAGTCAGTTAAGCATATGCCTTCAGCTCAGGTCCTGGTCCTGGGGTTCTGGGGTCAAGTCCCAAATCGGCCTCCCTACTCAGCGGGGAGCCTGCTTCTCCTTCTCCATCTGCCCCTCCCCCTGCTTGTGCGCTCGCGCGCGCTCTCTCTCTCTCTCTCTCTCTCTCTCTCTCGCTCGCTGTTGAATAAATAAATAAAATCTTTAAAAAAAAAAGAAAACCACAAGTCAGAATTAATCAGAGAATCTTATCCTCTAATCATGTTAGCTAGCAGAAAATGTATCCTTCCATTTGAGACAATAATAATAATCCTTACAATTATCTTAAAGCCTTGTTATTCTTACTACACACACACACACACACACACACACACACACACACTTAGTTTATTTTAAACTATCCTAATTTTAATGTATTTATAGTGATCTTAGAAGCCAGGTAGTATGTCATCTCTTTTGTAGAGTAATTGCAAATATGATGAAATGTGTGATAAAATGGCTCTCATGAGACTTTTAATCAAGATCAGAAAAGCTAAAAAAAAATGAAGTAAAAATACTTTGAAATGTTTTTTTCTCCTTCCCTTCTCTAATCTACCCTAGCTTTTATATATATTTGTAACCATTCTAGTTTGGTTTGTGTATGAAGAAACATTTTTTGTGAATGTAAATTGAGTTTTTTGAATATGGATGCATTTTTATGTAAATTGTATCTCCTTTAAGTTGATTTTATTTTTTAAATTTTTTTAATTTTAGTTTTTATTTAAATTCAATTAATTAACCTATAATGAATTATTAGTTTCAGAGGTAGAGGTCAGTGATTCATCAGTCTTATTTAATACCCAGTGCTCATTACATCACATGCCCTCCTAAATGTCCACCACCCCATTCTTTCAGCCCTCTCCCCTCCAGCAACCCTGTTTGTTTCCTATGATTAAGAGTTTCTTATGGTTTGTCTCCCTCTCTGATTTCATCTTGTTTTGTTTTTCCCTCCTGTCCACTATGATCCTCTGTTCATTCAGAGTAACTATTGAAAGATGTGAATTTAGTGCCATTGTATTACCTGTAAAGTCACTGTTTCTATATATTGTCTCTGTTCCTTTCTGGTTTGTGTTACTTTTGGGCTCTCTCTCTGCTTAAAGGATCCCTTTTAATATTTCTTGCGGGGCTGGTTTAGTGATCACAAATTCTGGTTTCTTTTTGCCCTGGAAGCTCTTATCTCTCGTGTTTTGAATTACAGCCTTGCTAGATAAAGCATTCTTGGCTGCATATTTTTCTCATTTAGTACCGTGAATATATCATGCCAGTCCTTTCTGGCCTGCCAGGTGTCTGTGTATAGGTCTGCTGCCAGTCTAATGTTTCTACCCTTGTAGGTTATGGACCTCTTGTCCCGAGCTGCCTTCAGGATTTTCTCTTTGTCTCTGACATTTGCAAATTTCACTATTATATGTCGAGGTATTCACCTATTTTTATTGTCTGTGCCTCGTGGACTTGAATGCCTGCTTCCTTCCCCAGATTAGGGAAGTTCTCTGCTATAATTTGCTCCAATATACTTTCTGCCCCCTCCCTTTCTTTCCTTTTCTTCTGTGATCCCAATTATTCTAATATTATTTCACTTTATGTATTACTTATGTCTTGGATTCTGTCCTTGTGATCCAGTAGTTGTTTATCTCTCTTTTTCTCAGCTTCTATATTCTCCATCATTTTGTCTTCTCTATCACTAATTTTCTCTTCTGCCTCATTTATCCTACTATTTAGAGCCTCCATTTTTTATTGCATCTCATTTTTATTGCATCTCATTAATAGCCTTTTTTATTTTCACTTGATTACATTTTAGTTCTCTTATTTCTCCAGAATGGGATTCTCTAGTGTTTTCCAGCTTTTTCCAGCCCAGCTAGTATCTTAAGAATCGTTATTTTGAACTCTAGTTCCGACATCTTACTTGTATCCATACTGATTAAATCAGTGAGTACTGCCTCTTGTTCTCTTTGTAGAGGTGAGTTTTTCCATCTTGTTGTTCTGTCCAGAGAAGAATAGATGAACAAGAGAACAAAATACTAAAATGGCAACGACCCCAGAGAAATAAACACTAAACAAATCAGAAGAGACCTGAAACTGAACCAAAAAGAAATTTAAATTAAAAAAAAAACAGAAAATAATCAGCCAAGTGAACAGAACAGAGCAATACACTGGATCCTGAGTGTATTTTGGTCTGTTTGTTAGAAGAAACTACATCGGATCAAAATTGTAAAGAAAGAAAAAGTTATATATATATATATATATACATACACACAAAAATAAAATACATTGAAAGGGTAGAATATAATTGTAAAGACGAAAATTTAAAAAGACTTTAACAAAAAAAAAGAAGAAAAAAGAGAGAGAATATGATCAGACAAGTGAAGAGAACAGAGCAATATACTAGATTCTGGGTGTATTTTGGTCTGTTAGAAGAAACTACATCACAAAATTGTAAAGAAAGAAATATATATATTTATGTGTGTATATATATATACAAAAAATTAATACAAAAAGGATAGAATGTAAGTATAAAAATGCAAATTAAAAAAGATTTTTAAAGTTGATAAAATAAGAAATTGGTTGAAAACGGAAAGAGAAAAAAATTAAAATTGAAAGACTAAAGAATTGTGGTTTAAAAAAAAAAAAAAAACATGAATTCTATATATACTCTTTTCCCGTAGCGCTGGAGTTTTGCAGTTCTGTGATGGGTAAACTTGGTCTTAGATGGATGTTCTTGCTGTCTGGGGGAGGGGCCTGTGGCAGTGATTCTCAAGTGTCTTTGGGCAGAATTGCACTTAGCTTGCCAGGGGCCCAAATGAAGTAATCTGCTCCAGATTGCTCCAAGTAGCTTTTGTTCCCTGAAGGCTTTCCAGGCCGCTTTAGAGGACGAGAATGAAAATGGCAGCCTCCCAGTCTCCGCCCCGGAGCCAAAAGCTAGGGGCCCCGCTCCTCAGTGCACCTTCAGGGAAAACCAATCAGTCAATCCTGTCTCCCTGGTCTCTGGCTTCACTCCTTGCTCACCCAGCCTGTGACCGACCGTTTCTATCTCAGGCACGCGGCTAGGTTTTGAGTCTCCAAGCTCTCCAAACTGCTGGGATGTGCACCCGTGCCGCTCCTCCAGGGGAAGTGGGAGGGGGTCTTGCAGACATTCCGCCTCTTGCTGGGCTTCCACATCTATGCCTGGGTTTGTGGTATATGGCAACCCTGAGCTGAGAGCCTATTCCTGGGCTCACTGATTGCTGCTGGCTTCCCACTCCGATGCCTGGGAGCTCTGCGCTGCTCAGGCACCCCCGGTCTTCCTGTAACCCTGGGGATCCTCAGACCACGCTGTCCCACCTAGGATTCCGCCCCGTTTCACCACCTGAGCACCTTTCAGGCAGGGACGTCCTTCTCCGGAGTAGACTTCCAGAAGTTCTGATTTTGTGCTCAGCTGGTATATCACTTTCCGGTGCTGGCTGACAGAGGCTCCCTCCACCTGTGGTTTATCTTCCCATATATCGCCTCGGATTCACTTCTCCGCACCTCTACCTTGCAGAAAGTGGTCGCTTTTCTATATGTAGAGTTGCAGCTATTCTTAGATCTCCAGTTGAGTTCTCGGGTGTTCAGAATGATTTGATAGCTGTCTAGCTGAATTCCTAGGGCCAGAAGAAACCAAGGTCTCCTATTCCTGTGCTGCCATCTTGGACTATCTCGAATGTATATTGATAGTATAGTTATCAAAATCTTTAAGTCCTATAGTTTTTAGAGAGGAAACACAAGGGTTTTTTTGGCCATCTAAATCTAAATGTAATCAGAAATTACTAAACCCTTTTAATATATTTTGCTGTCTTTTTGGATCACATTTTAAAAAAAAAACCTAAGAGGAAATTATTTCCTTTTTTCATATAGGAAGAGAAAATATATATATATTAGAATCTTAAATTCAAATTCACCGTTTTATATGTGTGAAATTATGATGTTTAAATGTTTTACAAGTAAAATGTGCATAGCCATCTAATAACTTACATAACTTTTCTAAATAATATGTTAGAGAATTATATAGTAATTACAGTAATTGCTATAGTAATTAATAGTAGTTACTATTATAATTCCTAATAACAATGCAGTTCACATTCTTTTTTCTTTAACTGAAGGGAAAAATGGATTATAATTGCCACGTTAAAAATTCTTTCTTCAAGAGAAACAATTATGAGTAATGACCAGAGGAATTTCTAAAATAAATTAATCTTGTGAAAGACTCTCCCTGCTCCCCCCACCCAATACCTAGTTTAAATAGTATTACAGATTTCTGTATTTGTTGTCCTCTTCTGTTTGCCCTAATTACATCACAGTTTGTGGGGGGAAGTGCTTGAATATGTGTATTTTGAAAAATGTGCCACATGATTCTGAAGGCCTGAGAACCACTGGTGTAGGGTGAGCATACCCTACCAACTAAAAATCACAGTAACAACCTAAATGTGTCAAATTTCTTAATTATTCCTAAATTTAGCATGTGTTGTTTATGAGTTGCTCTGATATTTAATGTTTTCCATAGTACCTTGCTCCTGAAGTAATCCGAAAACAGCCCTATGACAATACTGTAGATTGGTGGTGCCTTGGTGCTGTTCTGTATGAAATGCTGTACGGATTGGTATGTATTTCTGCTCTCTTATTATTATTCCAATATATTTTCATTACTCTGAGTTGTCTCTCTTTTTTAATAATCCCAAGGACTCCTAGATAACACTGATTGAGTAGTAGTAACCTGGTTAAATGAATCCAGAATCACATTGGAGATATATACAAAAGGGAAAACTTTTCCTTTGTTACTGGTCTTTTAACGTAATTATTTCTTTGTCGTAGTAATCACTACTTATACTAATCAGGTATTCTCATCCCACTTGCATTTTTTAGAAGTAGACATTAGCTATAACATTAATATTACTCACTTTCATACAGTTTACCCCGTTATCATTTTGCCCAGTTTCAAAAAGATGGAAGAAAAAGATTTTTGTGTTTATTAGAAGATCATATCTTTTGGGTTTTGCCATGTATTTTATTTTTATAGGATTAATACACTGGTGCTCTCCTTTTTCTGCTGTTGGGAACCCCTCTATTCCCTTTACCGCAAACATGTCTTGATTTTATTGAAAAAAAGAGATATTCACTATGAAATCATTTACCCCAGTTTTTATTAATTGAAGACACATAAGGCCAACCAGTGCTTCTGATTAACGTGTGTAAAGTTGTTTTACTACATGAATTATCCAACCAGGAGTGCCTGGCTGGATCAGTTGGAGGGGAATGTGATTCTTGATCTCGGGGTCTTGCGTTCTAGCCCGACGTTGGGTAGAAAGATTACTAAAAAATAAACTTAAAAACTACATATCATTCCAACCACAAGCAAGCAGTTTAGGCACTTTGGTTAGTTTACATATTCTTATAGGAACAGTACATATTTTTCTTTACACTCTGAGGTGTTTAGAGTAGTGTCTAGAGTCCTTTTGTGATCCCATGAGTGTCCAGCATCCCCATGCTGGGGACCGTGCACTTATCACCCATGCTGCTGCCCCACTAAGCTAAATACTACCATCAGCAGAGACCTGAACTGGGGCTTGTTTTTTTTGGTTTGCTTTTTGTTCTGTGTGGGGATTCCTCCCCCCCCCCCAAAACTGGGGAGTTCTCAGTGAAATCCAACACAGGAGCATGTTAGGGCATTTGTCTTATGTTGCTGACTTTGAATGATAGATTCCTATGACAGCCAACACTGCCTCTTCTTTGCCCTTGCTTATTAAAAGATTTAGTGTTGTGGTTATACTAGTGACTTGGAATGCCTGATATGCCTTCCTTTCTTTAAATGCTGGGTATCTGCTGTCCTGATACTTCTGAATCCTTTAAATTTCTTTAGAGGTCTATGAAAGTGGAAAATACTGTCATTGTATATAAAATGCTGTTGATTGAAAAGGGAACATTTGAAACATATACTTCACTAATGACACATTAACTATTTAAAAATAAAGTTCAATTTTAAAAAGTAAAAACGTTTTTCTTTCCTGTGAAAAAGAAAGTGACAAGCTATATAACTGCCTTAACTTTAAAAATTATTTTTAGTTTAAAAGTTGACAATTAACTGGCTAATCCTCATGTTGAAGCTGTACAGGTCTTTCGGCTGTAGCAATAGGATTGCAATTCTGCCCAGTGCACCCATAACGCCGTCATTACCATAAGTACTTAAGGAGCACGATCTTCAGGTCTCCATCTCTCCTGGAAATCTCTGTTTTAATTCATTTATTCCCAAATCTCAAGAAATTATTTAGTATTTGATCTGTGTTGAATCTCTGTGTGCAGTAATTCTTTCCTTATGCTTCTAATGAGGTGTGGCGGTTTTTGCTAAAACAGATACTGTTACAAGTTTTACAGTTTACACCTGTCTGCAGGGTGTTCTTGAACATTTGGTGAACACATATTGGGCTCCATCCACATGGTGCTGAGTTTTAAATCCTCTTCCCCTTGGAGACCACACTGCAGATGTACACGTGCCCACGAGACCTGTGCATTTCTAGAACTGCCCAGACCCAGACTGATCCCCGTTAAAGCAAGGCCAAATCCAATTCTTTTAACCCCATTTCGGCATAGCATAATTAACACTAACTTTATTTTCCTTCCCCCCACCCAGCCTCCTTTTTATTGCCGAGATGTTGCTGAAATGTATGACAATATTCTTCACAAGCCCCTAAGTTTGAGGCCAGGAGTGAGCCTCACAGCCTGGTCCATTCTGGAAGAACTCCTAGAAAAAGACAGGCAAAATCGACTTGGTGCCAAAGAAGACTTTGTATGTACATCCTTCCCAGTACCCGCTTTAATTTAAGATTTGAAGATAAATTCTTATTTTATGTGGCATTTACTGGGACGAATACAGCTCTTAAATAGCACCATGGAAAAGAAGCATGCTTGTCCCAGCAGTTCTCACCCAGTGTTTATAGGGTTTGAAGCACTTGCATAGGTGGTTTTTCATTTGATCTTTGTAACAGTTCAACCCTGTCCTCTTCACCTCTCCCTCACATCCTGCTTTCACACCCTATTATTTATTTGATTTTCATTTATAAGAATTTTCCTCCCTTCTTTTAAAAAAAAATGTGTGGCATGCCTTTTTTGGTTACCTAAACTTTTAAATCATTTTACTTAACAAGAATTTATTGAGAGCCTCCTGTCTGCATGAGGTAATGCCTTTTGCCTTGAACTAACATTTAATAACTTTTCTTCTGAGAATTTGGTGACACCTCCCTGAGGTAATTATAGAATTTTCAGGTTTGTTTGGTTTTTTAAAAAATCAGGGTAATTAGGGGTGCCTGGCTGGCGCAGTCAATGGAGCGTGCAGCTCTTGATCTCGGGGTTGTGGGTTTGAGACCCACGTTGGGTGTAGCGATTACTTAAAAATAAAAAATCTGAAAAAAATCAGGGTAATTAAAAGGCTCGTGTAGCTACTGGTGTTACGTTCGCATGTCAGTAAATTCATGAACTACTGAGGAACATGAACTTTTAAATTCATTTAAATTTCTCACAAATTTTTGGGGGCTGTTTATCAGTCGTGAACTTGAACTGTGAATAACAAACTTGTCTGCACTGCTGTTCCCCTCCCACACTCCCCAGTTCAGTAGGTTGTTCTGTCAGCTGTTTTGCGTCTGGCTTGGATTCATTCCATAGTCCATTGTTTCATTCGGTCTTGTTAATACTTCACACCTTCTTGCCCCTTGGTCCTTTTATGCATTTCACTGGCAGAAATCCCAACCCTGGCTGAGTCCGGTTATCTTCTGGGCTGCTGAATAGTGCTGAAGAAGTTTGCAGCACTGGCACATTGGAAGCACTGCAAAGCCGCGGTCACTAATCTCTGTGCTTCACGGCTGCCTGGTGGTGCTCCTGTGTTTCTCTAGCTGCTTCTCCTCCTCTCTGTACTAACCATTTCAGACGTTCTCCAGATTTCCAGACTCCTTTTCTTCTTCTTCACTCGTAGCCAGATGGTCTTGCCTCCTATTTTATAGGGAAAACAGAATCAGCAGAGCCAAACAACCTCAGCCTCACTGTCAGATTTGCAGACCTACATGCACCCGCTCGCTGTTGTTTCCTTCTTTCTAATGTGGTGGAAAAGGCCAGTTTCCACCTCTGCACTGGATCCTCACTCCTCATAGGGAACCATGTGCGTGCTTTTTTTCTGCACAGATAACTACTTCCTTTTGTTAGGGGTCCTTCCAATCAATAATTAAACATTATCATGTCTCTTGCTTCTTAAACCAAAACCCCTCAACCATGCTGTCCTGCCAGGTAATACTTTTTCCCTTCACAGCCAAACTGGTTAAAAGTTTCTATACTCATTTTTTCTTTCCCAGTCTCTTCTCCTTTCTCAGTATACCAAAAGCAGCCACTAAAAATTGCTGAATCATGGGCACCTGGGGGGCTCAGTCAGTTAAGCATCTGCGTTTGGCTCAGGTCATGATCCCAGGGTCCTGGAATTGAGTCCTGCATTGGGCTCTTTGCTCAGCAGGGAGTCTGCCTCTCCCTCTGCCTGCCGCTCCCCCTGCTTATCCTCTCTCTCTCTCTGACAAATAAATAAATAAAATCTTGTAAAAAAAATAAAAATAAACTTCCAACACTCTTGTTCCATAGGCTTCGCAACATCCCACAGTCATCTCATGCTTTCCTTTCTGTATTTCTAGGCCCTCTTCCATGATTTCCTGTGTAAACTCCTTTCTTCAACCTGATGGTTAAGTGTAGTGGTTCCTTGTGGTTGTCCTAAACCCTCTTTTCTTCTTCTGTGCTGTCTTCCTGGACGGTCTCTGTTGGCCCAGTGGCTTTGGTTATCTGTATGTCTTCATCTTACATGTTTATAACTCCAGTCCAGACCTCTCTTCTGAACTTGGGACTGATAGGATACCTGCCTATCAGCACAACCCTTCAGATTTCTGGAGGGAACCTCAAACATAGCATGTTCAAAATTGAACTTCTGCATTTTTCTTTTGTGTGCCTCAGTTCAGAAATCTGAGTCATTCTTGACTCCTCTTTCTTCCTTACTTCCATATTCAACAGACAGCCACATCCTGTTGTATTTGCCTCCTAAATCTTTCCCATACCCACACACTTTTCAACCCCCAGTGTGACTACTCTTTTTCTATCATCTTTCACTTCTTTTTTAAGATTTTGTTTTTAGGGAATCTCGACATCGAGCTTGGGGCCCAAACCTACAAGCTTAAATTCAAGAGTTGCACTCTCCACCCACTGAGCCAGCCAGGCGCCCTTATCATTTTCAGCTTATGTTTGGCCACAACAATAGCTATTTTTCCTTAATCTGATCAAGGCTTTCCAGTCCGTTTCCCTATTACAGGCAGAGTGGTCTTAAAAAACAAACCAAAAATCCCCCATATTTGTGACATTCCTAAAACTCCCTCATGACTTCTCATAATCCTAGAATAAAATCCAAAATTCTTAATGTAGACCCAATATGACATGGCCCATTTACCTCTTAGACTTCACCTTGTGTGACGTCCCAACCCTTCCCTGTACTATGACAATAATTTGACTCATTTTCTTGATCAAACTAACCTCTTCGCCATGTCAGGACCTTCGTATTCTGTCTGGAATGTTCTGCCCCTCATTTTTTAGATGACTAATTTTTACTCATCTTTCAAACTTCTGATCAAACATCACTTCATCTCCAAAAAGTCTTTTTAAGCCCACCAAACTAGGTTGGATCCTGCTTTATACACTCTTCTGTCACCTTGCAGGGAAAATAACTGGAATCAGTAATGTGCCAGCTTTTGATAATATCCAGAATAGAATTTTTTTTTGGTGCAATAACTCATTAGTTCGATTTTACCTCTCCCATTCAGACAGTAGTTACAATTCTTTGTGCCTATGCAGAGCTTTATTCTTTTCTTTTTCTTTCTTTTTTTTTTTTTTTTTAAGATTTATTTATTTGAGAGAGACCAGGCGGGGAGGGGCAGAGAGAGTCTTAAACAGACTCCATGCTGAATGCAGAGCCCAACACGGGGCTTGATTCCACAATCCTGAGGTCACAACCTGAGCCAAAACCAAGGGTTGGACACTTAACCGACTGTGCCACCCAGGCGCCTTGTGCCTTATTCTTTTCATACCTCTTTTATTTCCATAGTTTCCACTAGTCCTTAAAATAGCCTGTGAAGTATCTAGGATAGAAATGTTAACTCCATTTTACCTACAAAGAACTATGACTGTGAAGATGATATAACTTAAGTTGGTCATTCTGAGTAACTGTCTTTCCTGTCTGCTCTGGTAGTCTCTCTACTACACTGTCTTGCCACATGAATACCATAAACATGTACCTAAAAAGAATTATTGAGGGACAAAGTGTGGTAATGGTTTGGCTTCATATAATTTTTCAGTGAGTACTTGATTATATTTTTCAACGTTAGTAAAAAATGTATGTATTTCTTTAACATTCTAGCTTGAAATTCAGAATCATCCTTTTTTTGAATCACTCAGCTGGACTGATCTTGTGCAAAAGAGGATTCCACCACCATTTAATCCTAATGTGGTAAGTATATATCCAAATCGCATTTTCTAAAATAGTGAAATGTAGAACTGTAGCTTATCATAATTTTAGCAATAGATCTCAGAAATCTAATGTGAATGAAATTGAATCAGTACCAATATTTGAAAAATACGCCTCTTGGGGTTGTCTAGGACACTGATAACTTCAAGATGACCAGTAAAATTATAGTTATATTACATTGGTTAAAGTATCTTTTAACGTAGTAATTATGAAGTGTTTCTTTGAAGCGTGTGTAAGAAAGGGATGAGCTTATTACATTAAAAAAGATGCAAATTAAAGTAGCTGAGGTTTTAAGTAACATTAATGCACATTTTTTTTCTAGATTGATACAAAACCAGGCACAGGCAAACATAAATGGTAATGTAAATTGTTAGATACCTTTTTGGAAAATAAAATGTTCATGTTAGCTTGACTTGTTAAACCAACTGATGGAAACATTTTACCTAAAGATTTTTCTTTTTAAAGAGGAAAGCTTCATTGAAGAACTGTTTACAGTATTAACAATGCTGAAAATTTGGGGAAATAAATACAGAACAATAGGGAAATTTTTAATAATTATCAATAGGCCAATAATGATGTTACTAACTATTGATAGCTTTATCTATAGGCATATACTTTTATGGATTATAATATGTAATTTATTCCTCATGCTACCAAGTTACTACTATTACTGTCCTTCTTATCATACATGTTTTATAAATGAAGAAATGGAAAGTCAGAGATGCCACATTGCTGGATTAAAAAGTTGCAGAGCAAGGATTCAAGTCTGTGCCTCATTTCAAAATCACTGTTCTATCTATGCTTTCTTATGCTTGATTGCCTTTTCTTGTTAAGTGAATGGTAATAATAATAAATGTAAAAATGAGCAGGCACTTAGAAAATCCTTACAATGTTAAATAAAAACATGACAATCCTTATACTATCAAATAAAAAACGTGGCAGTTTTTGTGACGTATTATAATAGCAGTAAAAATAACACATAATGAATAAAAGAGAATATAATATAAACCAAGATTGATTTGGGGTGGTGGGATCATAGGTGAATTTTTTTTTCTTTTATTTAAAGTGTTTTGGTGTTGTGGAATTCATGACATACTTTTTTAGTAAATTAGTGCAGAATAAGGAAATCACTTCAGGAAAGTATTATCTAGTCTACTCATTTTGTTAAAGGTTTGTTTCAGTGCATAGCTTATGACTAGTAATATTTAATAGGTGTGACATTGTACACCTATTAACATAACAATATTTGTAGATTGCCTTATTTTATATAGCTTATCCAGAAGTGACTCCATTAAGGATAATTTCTGTCCCCAATTTCTAGAGTTTGCAGTAAGAACCTAGGACCTTTAAGAATTATTTTATTTTTCTTTTTATATTGAAAGTCTTACTGAGCTAAGTTATCCTCAAACAAATATGTCATCAGGCACATTAAAGAGTTAGGTACTCCTAAACAGTACTGGAAATGGAAACAATGTTGACTTCAGAGTCAGTACCTCCATTGGATCTCCACTCTTTTTTGACTAATTAATTAAATTTTTTAAAGCAAGATCCGCAATCGAGAAGCCACAGAAGAAATTGGTAAATTTGGACACATTAAATTTAGAAATGTCTACGTAGTAAGAAAGAAAAAAAAACACTGCAAATAACAAACTGGGGGGGGCGCCTGGGTGGCACAGCGGTTAAGCGTCTGCCTTCGGCTCAGGGCGTGATCCTGGCGTTATGGGATCGAGCCCCACATCAGGCTCCTCCACTGTGAGCCTGCTTCTTCCTCTCCCACTCCCCCTGCTTGTGTTCCCTCTCTCGCTGGCTGTCTCTATCTCTGTCAAATAAATAAAATAAAATCTTTAAAAAAAATAAATAACAAACTGGGGAAGATTTCTTTAACACATAAAGCATTCTTACAAGTCAGTGAGAAAAAAGATCAATAACCAGTAAAAACATAAACAAAAGACACAAAATATGCAGTTACAGAAAAATGAATACAGATGCTTTTAAATATATGAAAAGGTGCTCAAACTCACTGACAAACTGTACTAGGTTACCATTTTCCACTTAACAGATTAACAAAGATCAGAAAGTTTACGTTTACATTCTCATACTCTATTCTCAGTATTTGCATCCTTTTATTTAGCCCTGACAGCAGTTCTATGAAATAGTACTGCTATTTTCCATATAATACAGATGAGTTAACTTAGGCGCAGAAAGGTTAAATAACTTGCCCAGAGGTTAAAGTTAAAGAACTAGAATTTGAGCTCAGGCTCTTCGAAGACAGAGCCCTCCTTCATTCTTAACATAAGCAATACAGTATTACCCCTGTCAGTACTAGCACAAGCCATAAGGGCATTCATAAAAGATCTACAGTTAAGAAAAAGAACATTTGCCATCATTTACTGAGTACCTTCTACATGTCAGGTTCTGGGAATTTTATGTATTAACACATCAGATCCTCACAACAACCTTAATAGGTAGGTGGTAGTATTCTTACTTACAGAAGTGGAAACAAACAGAGGGTAGTTTATATAAAAAATTAGAGCTAGCAAATTTCATAGCTAGAATTCAGACCTTAGTCTTATTCCAGAGCTCATCCTTCTGGGGTTACATGTAAGAATTTGACGTTTTTTAGATGTACATAAATACAACTTGTAGCATTTTTCTTCCTCTCTTGAGGAATTTCTCATATTGAGAAATATATTTAAATATATTTAAAAGCATCTGCATTCTGGGTTTCCCTTGTCTGTGCCCTGCTGTTTGTAGACCTACCAGGCTAGCTGTGTCCTTGACCTAGAATATCTGCCCTGGATCTTTGTCTGTTCACCTCGGTTGCACTTAGGGACCTAGACATGCTAAGGATTCCCTCTGCCTTAGAGCAGAGATAACCTAGAGACTCAGGGATGAGTTCTAAAAGTGAGTCACCTGAATTTGTCTCTCAGTTTTTATCTGCAAATACATCGGAAGGGGAGAGTCCGTTGGCTGGTGTCAGATTTGTAAAGGAAGATGAAGAACCCCCGCCATCGCGCAGCTGCCCTGCTTTACTTCCCAGCTTCCCAGCTTCTTTAGGCTTCTACAGCCGCGGTGTCCCAGCCAAATGCTTAATGGCCTCTGTAGCACGGTTTTATTTACAACCCCTTCATTCTCTCATCAAAAGGCTTCACCTACCCAGAGTACAGAAACTGGATGGGCAAGCATTTTATGGAAGCTCAAGTGAAAAGTGCCATCCTGAAAAGTGCCTACCTGGACTCCTCTTCTTTTTTTTTTTTTTTAGATTTTTATTTATTTATTTAACAGAGATAGAGACAGCCAGCGAGAGAGGGAACACAAGCAGGGGGGAGTGGGAGAGGAAGAAGCAGGCTCATAGCGGAGGAGCCTGATGTGGGGCTCGATCCCATATCGCCGGGATCACGCCCTGAGCTGAAGGCAGACGCTTAACGACTGCGCCACCCAGGTGCCCCTGGACTCCTCTTCTAAACTTAGGCGTGGTGCTGGGTAGAGAAAAAGGGGGTCAGTCGTAAGGCCTGAGGTTCAAATTAACATAGGTAAGGACTCTGTTATGCTAGCCTTCCTCACCCTTGTCTCCCCCCACTTCCAACAAGAACTTTGCTAGAAGGACAGATAACCTCACCTAAAGAGTAAACTCTGGAAAGGAAATGCAGAAATTGTTTCAAAGAAATGGTGAAGTTGGAAGACATCTAAACTTGCCAGAAATAAATATATAAATTCATGAAGCGGTTTTAATGAAAGACTAAATTAGGTGAAAAACAAGCTAAAGTGAATAATAATATGCTTTTGATGTTTTAGGCAGGACCAGATGATATCAGGAACTTTGATGCCGCATTTACAGAAGAAACAGTTCCATATTCTGTGTGCGTGTCTTCCGACTATTCTATAGTGAACGCCAGTGTACTGGAGGCGGATGATGCATTCGTTGGTTTCTCTTACGCGCCTCCGTCAGAAGATTTATTTTTGTGAACAGTTTGCCATCCAGAAACCCATTGAGCAAAATATAAGCCTACAGATGAGACTGAAACTCCTCTTTGTGTGAATATATTCAAATATGTTTAACTAGTGCCTCATTTTTACGTGTAATGTTAAAAACTATGAAAAATGTATTTTCTGCTGTATGCAAGAAAATAGGGCATTTCAAAGAGCTAAGTTTTGAATTAAAATTTGTATTATTGTTTATTAAGCTTATTTTTAAACAAATTTTAAAAGCTATTGTTCTCAGCATTAACCTATTTTTAAAGAAAACTTTTTGCTAATGACTGTTTATCCCCACTGAGTTTACACTAACATCTACTCAAGACAGACTATTTTTCGACAGCCTATTTCAGTTCGGTTAACATACATTAATGCCTTTGTAACTCTCTACTTTGACCTTTGTTCTCAGATCAGAACTATGCAATTGGTATAAGAAGAAACCACATCTTTCCATGATAAGTCATTGTTTGACATAATCAGTTCTTGGTAGGATTAAAAAGTAAAAGCATAGTTAACACATGGGCTGTGAGTTAACACTTTGAATAAGTGTTCATTCTGCAGATCAAATTAAGAAATAACAAGGATATCCATTGCTTTTGAAATACCAGTTCAAATTTGTGAATTATTTTTTCTCTGGAAGAAAAGTAAAGTCTTAATAGTTAGAAAGTTTAAAATATTCCCAAAGATCTGAAGGGTAATAAAATACTACTGGATTTTTTTTAGGTGGTGCCAAAAATGAATGTCTCTGTGTCATGTATTTATATTACAAATACATTCTATTTATGTTCTTTCTGGTCTCTATGTTGTTAAGTAGGCCTAAATCTCAGTATTTGCTTTTGCAAGCAGCTGTTCAAGACTGTCTTTCTAATTGGTTAATGAGTGGAAAATATTGAGCCTTCTAGAGTTTTTACCTAATTAGGAATTTAAAAATAGAATAGCAAATTCTTGGTCAGTATAAATATATATTTCACTACAATGTAGCAAAAGTTAAAAAATAATCCAGGCAGATGCAATGTCAGTATCTTTTTTGTCTTAGAAAAAGTACAGGAAACTGACCTTAAAATCATACTAAAAACAAACTAACTGCGTACTTGTCATTATAAAAGAGAATACAGAAAAACTAAAAAAGAATGCTTATCTTGGAATTCGGCTTCTTAGAGTAGAGATTTTTCAAGTCATGTAGGAAACATTGTGAAAGTTTAGGGACCAAGTTTATATGTTCCAGGAACAAGCATTCTTTCCATGTATTTTCTCTTGAGAAAGAAATCACAAAAGCATTTCACACCAATACCCTTTGGCTTAAATATGTTCAGCAAAATGTGGGGAGGGGAGTGTGCTTTTGTTAGATTAATAATATTTGCATCCAATACACTGAATCTTCCTTTAGAGGTAAGACTTTAATAGCAACACTGTAAATATTTGGTTTATTTGGCACTACTGCAAGTTCTGCTTTTACACCAAGTTCTTTGCTTATTATAAAGCAAAATAAAAACTGTAGCTTCCTGTATGATTTTTTTACTCAGCCACTCCTTAATTAAACTGCCAAAAATTAAAGTGCAATATTGTTTATTTTTTAGAACAAATTTAAAATATTATGCTGATGTTTATTGGATCATAAGAAATACAAATCTTACAGTAAAATAAAACTAGCAAAAAGAATAATGAGCATCTAATTCCTGTCATTATTTTAAATTAAATTGGTGATGGTTTATAAAAGTCATTACAAAAGCGAATTATTTTATATGTGAGGGGTAAAAGTATAAAACTTTACCTGTTGGGACACACATAAAAATTAGATTATCTAGGGGTGCCTGGGTGGCTCAGTCGTTAAGCATCTGCCTTCAGCTCAGGCGTGATCCCAGGGTCCTGGGATGGAGCCCCACATCGGGCTCCCGGCTCCTCTGGGAACCTGCTTATTCCTCTCCTACTCCCCCTGCTTGTGTTCCCTCTCTCGCTGGCTGTCTCTCTCTCTGTCAAATAAATAAATAAAATCTTTTTAAAAAATTAGATTATCTAGATTATCACAGGCTGACATATTTAACATTCAGGGAATAAATGTCTTCCAAGTTTCAAGTTTATTTTTTCTCTCATAGCATGCTAAGTCTTAGGAAAAAAATGTGTGCCCTTTGAGTAGTTGAACCATTTCATGGCTATTGCCAAAATAAATTCAAAGGTCTAACTGAAGAATCCCTAACATTCTTCATGTTATCCATACCTCTTATTTTATTGCATATGGTAAAGTGAAGAGGTTCCCAGCCATTGTTACATCATAGTACACACTGAAACTGACAAGTTTTTGGCATACCTGGGGAGAGGTGCTAGATGATGTAGAGACTGGAAGTGGGTTTTCTGTTCAAAATTTTTATATGCCAAAATAATTTTTGAACTTAAGATATTTACAGAGAGAGCCAACAAACACTGTTTGGATATAACTTTAGCAAAGGTGAACATTTAAAGGGTGGTTTAAATATTTGAAATATATTATTACTGTGAAATTTGATCACTAGAAAAACTTACCATTACCAGTGTCTTTTAGCATACCTGTAACTAGTAATTATCCACAGGCATAATATTACAAAACTTTACATAGATGTTTTATGAGTCATTCTTTTGTAGATCATATACTGTATGAAAAGTGGGAGTGAGTATCATAGGAAAGTTTTTGTTGATATTAGAATGACGTTTTCAATAAAGTGTATTGAGATTCATAACTTAATTCCTCGGTTATGTAGTTTGAAAGTTAGGTCTGTTTTAAAAGTGGGATTTTCTGACACTTGCCTTTAGGGTCCGTTTTTACTTTTGGTGATTTTTACAGATTATTCCATATCCCAAGGTGACTGTTCTTTTATTATAAAACCCTAAAAGTAGGGCCGCCTGGGTAGCGCAGTCGTTGGGCTTCTGCCTTCGGCTCAGGGCGTGATCCCGGCATTCTGGGATCAAGTCCCATATCGGGCTCCTCTACTGGGAGCCTGCTTCTTCCTCTCCCACTCCCCTGCTGTGTTCCCTCTCTCTCTGGCTGTCTGTCACATAAATAAATAAAATCTTAAAAAAAAAAAAAAACCCTAAAAGTAGATAGACGAGTTTCAGGTGGCTTGAGTACCTTGAAATAATATGCCAAGTTTTGTGTATAAATGAAATCTACTTGGGACAAGGAGTGCTACATGGCTTTGTTCAGATGGCCAAAAGGATTCACTGCTGTAAAAATATTGGGTTTCCCCTCTGCCATTTTAGTTCTTCTTTACTCACCTACTATTAAGAGAACTTGCTCTCTAACTTCCCTGAAAGCATTCCAATTGGGACTTTTTACATCTTTAGCATTTTTGGTGTCTTACCAATATTGCATAATCATTAATTTGTAATCCTTTAAACACATTCCTTAATAGTGAAAAAGACCCCTATGCAAAAATATTTCTTATTTTGCTATTCCCTTACATTATGCCCATTTTTACAGAGGTAATTAAGTTAGCAAGAAGTATAGGTGTTTTAAAAAGTGTATCTTTTAAATAATTTACCCAAAGTCAAGATAGTAGAGAATAATTTAAAGCAGTATTACACAGGAAAAGCCTACAGAGAAGTGTAAGAGTGATATTTATAGCAGTGAAGTAGCCAACCAAAGGATTCTACAAACAAAAAGTTATTTTTACATGTCGTGCTGAAAATGATGAACACTGTATGGATCTTAACATAAAAAAATCACATCACTTTCCATAACCCTTCTTACTGGAAGAACCAGACATGTTTGGTGATTTTACAAATCTTGGTGTTCAAATGTGAGCTGGAAGTTTTTACTGAAAGTTCTCTTTTGCAGGACTATATCTCATAGATTTATCCTTTTCCTTCTAACATATTTTCAGTATTTTCACGTTATTAAGGAGCAGAAATTTACACTTCAATTTTAGTTGAGTTTCTGTGGGAAAGTCTAGAATGAGTTATCAATATTTAAGTGTTTTTATGTTTTATTAGTTAACTCATGAAATCCAGAAGGCTTATATGCAATAAAACAGACTTACCAAAGAATCTAATTTGATCTCAGTATATAGGACTTTTTCAGTTCTTTCCAGATAGTAGTTAATACAGCCTTGCTTTGTTGAATTTTTCTCTTGTGCCTCAATAATAGTAACAATAATAGAGAAATTATAGCCTACTTTGTTAATGATCCATTGATGTTGAACATTAACACTTACTTTAGAAAGATAACCCTAGCTATATGCCTCAATTAGATATCAAAAGCACAGCTTTGGGGGTTAAATGTCCGACTTGATTTCAGCTCAGGTTGTGATCTCAGGGTTGTGGGATCAAACCCCACTTCAGGCTCTGAACTCAGCAGGGAGTCTGCTTGAGATTCTCTACCTCTCCCTCTGCCCCTCCACCCACTGGCGCACGCTGTAAAAAAAAAAAAAAAAGCTTTGTATTTGTCAGAATTCATATAACTTTAACACTTATGAGCGGTGCATTTTGCTCTATATAAATTATACTTCAGTGAAAAATACTGAAAGACATATATATATAACAAATATATAACAAAAAATGAATTTTAGATAATCCATAATACTACCATCTTGAAGTATTTGAGCCATTTTACCACATTATATATGAAGGTATTCAGGAGTTTGGAGCCAAAGAAAAACTGAAGGTGAAGAGGTGCAAATAGCCCAACCTGAGCCATGCACAAGAATCCATGACAGGGACTTCCATTTTCCTGTGTGGCCTATAAGGAGCTTAGAAGTTGCCAAGTAAAAAGCTGAACACTGAATCATCAAACACGCTTCTTGGATGCAGAATAAAAGGGAGGACACGGGGCAAATTGCTACCCCCAACATTGGAGAGGCAGGTGAATATAAAGTTGCAACTTACTGGAGCGGAGACTCAACCACTGCAGGAGTCAATACAGGAATTGGAAAACCTGAACTACATTAGCAAATTGCCAGAGGCTAAGTGGAGACGATTAGGAGTTAAAAAGTCCAGGGGGAGCCAGTCATAGGGATCAACACAATTTTGTGAAATTGACCTCCCAGAGCTCAAGCAAGTATTAAAAATAAAAAATTTTTGTTATTTAAATAAATTAAATAAATTAAAATTTAAATAAATCAAATTAATTTGTTAATAATTAAAATAAAATATTATTTATATATGTGTGCATATAAACTCTTAAAAGTCAACAATAAGTTAGTGGGTTAAGCAGCTGACTTGATTTCAGCTCAGATCATGATCTCAGGGTCCTGGGATCCAGCCCAGTGTGGGGCTCCATGCTCAGCAGGGAGTCGGCTTGAGGATTCTTTCTCTCTCTCCCTCTGCCCCTACCCCCTCTTGCATGCTCTCTCTCTTGCTCTCAAATAAATATATTTTTTTAAAAATGGGCCAACAGCCTTAACATACGTCTGACTAAAGAAGATATACAGATGACAAGCATATGAAAAGATGCTCCACATGGTATATCATCAGGGAAATGCAAATTAAAACAATAATGAGATACCACTACACACCCATTACAATGGCCAAACAAATGTACCACTTTAGTGAGGGATGTTGATAATGGAAAAGGCCATGCGTAGGTGGAGGCAAGGGGTACAATTCTCTTTGCCTTCTTTTTTTTTTTTTTTAAGATTTTATTTATTTGAGAGAGAGATAGAGCAAGCAGGGGAGGGGAAGAGGGGGAGGGAGGTGGAGAGAGATCTCAAGCAGACTCAGTGCTGAGCACAGAGCCTGATGTGGGGCTCGATCCCAGGACCCTGAGATCATGACCTGAGCTGAAACCAAGAGTCAGACGCTCAACCAACTGAGCCACCCAGGCACGCCCCCCCTTTTATAAAAAATATTTTGTTTTTAAGTAATCTCTACACCCAACATGGGGCTTGAACCCACAACCCCGAGATCAAGAGTTGCATGTTCCAACCACTGAATCAGCCAGGTGTCCCTAGGAACTGTCTTTTACTTCTGCTCAATTTTGTTGTGAATCTAAAACTGCTCTAAAACTTTTTAAATCTTAGGGGGGAAAAATTGTGACAGAAAGCCCTGTGTAGTTGTTGAAAGACAGAAAAAAATGGGAGAGGTAACGAGAATGGAAGGAAAAGGGATTTTGATTTGGGTAAAACAGTCCAGTACTACATCACCATCTCTGAGTTAAAAAGTTACGATGACCCATCAGTTAAAAATTATTCATTTTTATAAATCTGCCTAACAAAATTCCATGTGAATATACCTAAAAATAAATGTTGCTTTTTCCTTAATATACTAGTTTTACACATTGGATATCTACTTAAAATTTTCAATCTGTCAGGAAGTTTTTAATTCTCAACCTACCACTGAAAATTTATTTATGATGTTCAGTGATATTCTATAATAATACAGTATTTACAGCAATGTAGCAATAAGAAGCAATTAAATTTTTACTCTAGATATCACTATCATTTTCAGAGAGTTTGCAATGTGCAGTAATGCACTGAATACTTAAGGTTTTAAATCCCATTCTTTTATCTAATATAAATATATGTGTGTATGTGGGTTTGTTTTGTTTTGTTTCTTTTCTTTTCTTTTGTTTTTGTTAGAGAAGGAATGGGGTGGTAGGTGGAGGGGCAGAAGGAGAGAGAGAATCTTAAGCAGGCTCCATGCCTAGCACGGAGACTGAAGCGGGGCTCAATCTCACAATCCTGAGATCATGACCTTGAGCCAAAATCAAGAGTCAGATGCTTAACCGACTGAGCCACGCAGGGACCTCTTCTTATGTCTAACATATTTTAAAGACTGTATTAAATACATAAAAACCTATTAGGTTTTACTGGACTTGACTGATACAAAACTCCATTTTTACTTTGTCATAGAAATTAATTGTTATGGTTAACTGATTAATCAAGACTTTAAAATATATGAGTACCGTTTTGTGAATTGATTCTACTTTATATTTATTTATTTATTTGCAAGAGAGAGAGAGCGTGTGCCAGCACAAGCAGGAGGGGCAGAGGGAGAGAGTATCTCAAGCAGACTCCATGCTGAGCACAAAGCCGGACATGGAGCTCCATCTCATGACCCTGAGATCATGACCTGAGCCAAAACTGAGTCAGACACTTAACCAACTGTGCTACCCAGGTGCCCCAACTGATTCTACTTTAAAATATAAGGCCCATCACCAGACCATAGCCTAGTTCTTCCCATCTAAAATAGTATTCACAACCACAGAAATGTTGTACAAGACAGTTTTAACATCCTTTGCTGTTACAAGTTGATTTCTACTCCAGCAAAGCATTTTCATCACCTCATGACTAACAAAGATTATATTCCCCAAGAGAAACAAACTCTGAGGTGTTTTGTCACCCTAGTAAATGTTAAAAAGAATGGTTTCAATTACTTTTCCATGGAAAGTGGTCTAACCCTACATCCCCTGGGTCCTCCCCAAACCATGCAATATGGTAGGACTGATAATTATACCAAGTAATAATAAGGGGGGAGGAGTCAGCACAATAAGTTTTAAATTAGATTTTCCGGTAACAGTGTTATCGAGATTTAACTCAAATACCATACAATTTATCCATTTATAGTGTACAATTGGGCGCCTGGGTGGCTCAGTCAGTTAAGTATCTGACTCTTGATTTCAGGTTAGGTCGAGATCTCAGGGTTGTGAGATCGAGTCCCGCATCAGGCTCTGCGCTGGGCATGGAGCCTGCTTAAGATTCTCTCTTCCCCTTCCCCTCTCCCTTCCTCTCTAAAAACAAACAAACAAACAAACAAATAAATAAAGTGTCCAATTCACTTTTATTCAGAGTCGTGCAACTATCACCACAATCTATTTTAGAACATTTTCATTACCTCAAAAAGAAATCTTATGAGATTTCTCATAAGAATGAGATATCCACACATACAACGGAAGCTTATTTAGTCTTGAAAAGGAAGGAAATTCTGGCTTGCTACAACAGGGATGAACCTTGAAGACATTTTGCTAAGTGAAATAAGCCAGTCAAAAATAAGTATTGTAAGATTCCACTTACATGAGGTTCCTAGAATAGTTAAATTCATGCAGACAGAAAGTGGAATGATGGTTGTCGGGTCTGATAGAAGGGCGCAGGGATGGGGGGTAAGGGGAGTTATTGTTTAATGGGTACAGAGTTTCATTTTATTTTATGTTGTGTATATTTTACTATAATTAAAAAGAAAGAAAGAAAGAAAGAGAAAGAAAGAAAGAAAGAAAGAAAGAAAGAAAAAGAAAGAAAGAAAGAAAGAAAGCCTATACCCATTACCAGTCATTCTCCATTTCCCCTCAAGTCTAAGTAACTACTAATCTACTTTCTTTCTGTACAGATTTGCCTATTCTAGGCATTTCCTATAAATGGAATCATACAGTATTTGGCCTTTTATGTCTGGCTTCTTCCACTTTGCATAGTGTTTTCAAGGCTCATCCATGTGGAAGCATGTATTAGTACCCCATTCCTTTTTAAGGCCAACTAACATTCCATTGTAGGGACATACCACATTTTATTTTTCCGTTTATCAGCTGTTTCCACTTTTTGGCTATGAATATTCGTGTATACGTTTTTGTGTGCACATGTTTTAAATCCTCTCATTATGTATATTAGCTAATGTGTGGCATGGACTTGTTGGATCATATAGTATAACTCCACCTCTGAGGTAGTTCCAGATTGTTTTCCAAATTGATTACACCATTTTTCAGTCCCTGCAGGAGAGTTTTCAGTAAATTAAAAACCAAAACAAAAAAAAACCAAAACAAACAAACAAACAAAAACTATGGGCACCCTTGGCCTGTGAAAACAACAAAAAGCAAAGGTTTGTATCTGTCTTTCTCCCTCTTCTTTGCCTTACGGGGGTGCAACAGTGATTTAATTAAAGAGGGTGTAAGAACGGTCTGGGTCCCCACCCCGATGAGAGGTGGGGGCGAGGTCCCGGCAGCCCCCGCGCCACCAACGTCGGCGAGGTGCGCGCAGGCGTGCTACGGTCTCACTGGGTGTTAGTCTCAAGGGAGCGTTCGCCTGGTGGGGCTCGGTGGGTGAAGATTGGGTGTTATGCACTATTGGGTCGGGGCTCCTGGTAGCAGAGGCTGCGGATGCGGTGGGAGAAGTCCTAGATCCCAGGGTGTGAGGTCAGATTCGCTTTTATCCGCTTTGTCTGTGAGGTGTTTTTTGCTGACGCGACAGGGCGGGAAGACGCGACTCGCGCCTGTTACAAGTGACCAACACTTGAGTTCTTTAGAGTATGGGAACACTTGTAGAATTTTATCCCCATTCTCTTATTTAATGCTTTTCCACAGGCTTCCATGTCGTTTCTCCACTTTCCCCTTTCAAAAGTGAATCTACTCCCAAGACCTCAGCTTTACACAGGGACGCTGGAGCTTTATCTCTCGCCTTTTTTTTTTTTTCCTAAGCTGCTGGACTCCAGGCGGTGATTTACGTGGCCCTAGTGCTTACGCATATCTGGGTGTCCTCTCAAGAGCCTGTCAGGGTTACGGTATCTCAAGTGAACTTTACACTATTTTCCTTTTCTTCTCCGGGGTTCCATATTTCCATTAGAGCAGCATCATCCACCCGCACCCATCCTGAAAACACTCACAGGCTGGCTACCATGTCCGGCATGAAATCTCTCAAAATCTATAATCCATCTCCTCTACTTCATTTCATTCCTAATGCCTTGGATTGGGCCATACATCTTTTAGGACTATTTCAGTAGCTAGAAACTGATGATTAACTTTTTCCCTATCCAACCCATCATTCACACTGGCAACAGGCATTGATTACCAACATAAAAATCTGACCATATTCTTCCCTGTTAAAAACTTTGATGGCTTCTCTTTGCCTATATAATCGTCGTGGACTTGAAACACTTTAATAATCTGATTAAGACTCACCCAGCCATTTCATTACCAACAGCCACACTTCATTCAGCCCCAGAAACCTTACGCTCAAATGAAGCACAGATGTAATGTCCCAAACACAACATACACTTTAAGATCATTGTACCTAAGACCACTGAGAAACTCTGAACTCTCCCCCCTGTATAATAGCAAAAAGGACAGTCTCAATTATTTTTATTTGGAAAGTAGCTGGAATGCTGAGTAGTAAGGACATGGATTCAATAGTATAGGTCTGAAAATTGGGGTAACAAGGGGTTACCCTTATCTTTGGAAAAATCCCCATCTTTACATCTGCTCCAATGATTGAATCTTTATCGAATACCACCTTTGAACTAGAATTCATTGCTTTTTCTCTATGACCCATTGTATTAAGTCAAAATGTCCTAAAACAATAGAAAATATTATGACCCCAACACAAGGATGATGTCATTTGGTGAACTATTTAATATATCTTGTTCCTTTTGTGTGCCTTAGTACATTAATAAATAGCAAGTAAATTTTACATTTTTTACGTATCTCTTATCCCTCACTGTATTCTTTGTGAACAGGAGGAATCATATTTTACTCATTTTTGTTTCCCCAGTGTCTAGGACAGTCTGGTATCCAATAAGTAGTAAATGCCCAATACATATTTGATAATGAATGAATGTGATGGTCATTATTTCTGACTTCTCTAAATTGGCAACTCCTTGAAGGCAGGATCCAGTCTTAATCATTTTATCCTTGACACCTAATACAATTATTGGTATATATTGTTTCCAATTACTGTTTGCTGTCTTTAAATGAATTTTACATAATCCATTCTCATTACCAAGGGTTAATGTTTCATGTTGGTCACTAAGAGAAGATTTAAAGCCAAAAGAGGCCTTATCATCTAATACAACCCCTTCAATCTCTACAGATGAAGATCCTGAACCAAGAGAGGTCAGGTGATTGCCCCATAGCAACTAGGAAATGCTGGGTCTAGAACTAGGTTCTTGGATTTGTTAGGTTAACTACCCTTTACTTAGATTTTTTGAAACAACTTTTACCACTTCCATTTTTTAAGCAACCCCTGCAAGGGGACCTCATATTTATTTCAACAAACATTTTTTGGGAACACTTACTCTGTCAAGAAACAGTTGAGGGTCCTGTTCCTAAATTTGCAATCTTGTGGAGAATCTGATGACCTACTGTTGATAAAAAATGTTATTTGGCAAAAAACACAGTTTTGTTTCCTTTCGGGTAGGAATTTTTTTAAGTTGGAGATTTTACCTCATTTCGTTTCATTCTCAATTTTAAGTTGAACAGTTTGTAAGGTTTTATGAGAGACCGTGAAGTGTAAATTCTAATTTATTTTATTTCTAGGTATTCTCATGTTTTCTGTGCATTTCACCAGCTGCAGTCTTTACCAACAACTGTGGTTTAATCATTAGTAATAGAGAAGAATCATTAACTAGGAGAAAATGTCAAATCTAAAAATGAAAGAGGCAGCCCTTATCTATCTTGACAGAAGTGGAGGCCTCCAAAAGTTTATAGATGATTGCAAGTACTACAATGGTATGTTCAGCAAAGGTGACTTTATATTTTAGAAACTTTAAAATAAATTCCTACATGTAACTATCCTCATTTTTATATTTGTGTGTTTTTACAGATTCAAAACAAAGTTATGCTGTCTATCGATTCAATATTTTAATAAATCCCTCTGATATTGTTGAATTGGATGCTGAACTTGGAAATCACATTTTACATGAGCCTTTAAAAGCTGCTCAAGTTTTTCAATCAGTAAGTTAAAGAAAGAAATAATTTTATGCCACGTGGAATTTTTGGTAACTTTGTTTGTTTGAAATCACAGGTCTGTTTTACTGCTGTTAAGACTCTCTCATTAATTGGACAATTACAGACTGAAACTCAAGTAAGTTTTAGTTAAATTTAACAAAGAAAACTAAGGTGAAAAACTTTGAAGATTACTTGTAAATAAATATTTTTATATTCATATTTTTGTTGATTAAAAGATACAATGTTACATTTTTTCAGTTTGATAGAATACCTTAAATACATATCTTTACTTCCTGTGTTATCACTTATAACATTGAACATTTTTATAATAAAACATTCCGAACCAACCCCAAAATAAAGAGAATAATACAGTGAACCTCCGTATGTCTATCATTCAGATTTAATAGTTTACAATATTTGCCATACCTGCATCATCCATTTTTTACCAAAATATTTTAAGGCAAATCCCAGACATCCTAATGTCACCACTACATCCTTTAGTATCAACCTCTAAAAGTTATGGACATTTTTCTTATATAACCACAATGCCATTATGACCCATTACAAAATAACAATTTTTTGGTATCATCTAATATCCAATCCATTTTTAAATGTACCCATTTAGGCTCTCAAGAGTGTCTTACAATTGATTTGTCCAAATCAGGATCAAAACAAGGTCTATACATTATAATTGGTTATTGTATCTCATTAAACCTCTTTTATTCTAGAGCAATTTCCTCCCTCTTGCTTTTTATACCACTGAGTTTTCGAAGGAACTAGTTAATTGTCCTGTACGATGTTTCATAATCTAGATTTGTCTGATTATGTTCTTATGGCATTTAACTTATTCTTCCACCCCATATTTCTGGGAAATAGAAGTTGGCTCTAAAAACTTGCTTAAATTCAGATTCAACTCATTTTGACAAGAATACATCATACTTATTGTCATGTATTTCATATTGCACTACATTAGGAGAAATACACAGTTTTCCACTTTAGTGATGCCACATTGATCAGTGGGTTTGGGTAATGTCAGTCTGATCCCTTCAATATACACTCTCCATCAACTTTCACCTAATAGTTTTTGCAGCCACTGATGACCATTACCTAGAATCCATTATTTCATTGGAAGTTGTAAAATTGTGATTTTTCTAATTTCAGCAACCTTTCTGAATTTATTAGCTGAAATTATTCTATAACAGAAATTTTCTGTCATCAACTATTTGGTTACCCTGAAATACAATTTGTACCTGAAAGGCAGAATAAATGGTGGGTTTTTTCCATTCATTAATTTTCAGAGAATAATGAGTTGAAATCTAGGAGCTTCCAATGATGACCAATAATTTTTTTGGTTTTGTTTTTCCTTTTTTTTTTATTATGAGGAACTCATGAATTTAAAAACATATCCGATATATTTCAATGAATCTGTCATTCTTTTTGATGTATATTGTTGTACCTTTTGTCCATTGGGAGTCCCTTAAAGTTTGTGTTTATGTCCTTTTGACACATCCCATGTTTTAGTTTTTTGTAGCTCCCTTGGTTTCTGGCACAAAGAGGTGGACAAGTCCATCTGGTATATTTTTTGCCCCACACCTGCCATCAGCCATTTCCCTTAAACAGCCTTGTTTCCTTTTGGTGAGAAATTATGTTTAAGAGATCACAATCTGGGCACTGGAAGGGTTCATTGCTATTGGATTCTCATTGTTTTGTAAGTCTTTTCAGTGGATATAGCCAGGAAATTGTGATTTTAAGGAAAAATTATGAGTTCATAACAATATTTTCAATTAAAATGTGAGATTTAAGGGTTTGCATCATTAATTTTATATTTAAATCTTTTTTCTTATGCTTAAATTTTGACTCCTGATAACACTAGCAAGTTATTTACTTGATTTACTCCACAAATACACTTACTATAGTGTAATGCAAGCCCAATTGGATCTACAATTTTTATTAATACTATTTTTACATTCTTATTAGATTAATATAGTGCTGAAGTTAACACATTTGCCTCCTCTGCGAAGTTATAGTCTTGATCTTTGTGAGTTTCCACTTGATTATGCATCTCAAAGATTTTATATGATGCAAGGAATTGTGATTGCAATGACAACTGTAACCAAGTATACACAAGGTGCAAGATTTCTTTGTTCAGATGAAGCATGCCCTCTTTCAAAAGGTAGGTATAAAAATGTAAAATCAAAACATCAAGCAATTTATTGTTTAATCCTAAATCGTGTTTACCATTAGTTGTGAAACATTCATAGAGTAGAAAGAATGGAATAAAACTTGGTGTTTCATGTTTACAAGTTTACTTTGCATAATCCTGAGGTGCATTCTTTTCTTTCCCTTCTCTCTCCCACAATGTAACAAGTGCTCTTGGATTGCTGAAGTATTTGTTCTTGTACATTGTTTCATGACTGTTCATGCTGTTTCCTCTCCCTGTAATGTCCTCTCTCAAACCTTTAGCTTAACTTCAGTTCAGTCCTTCTCAGGACATCTTTTCCATTCATCCCCACTTCTCATTGGGTTGGATGTCATTCGTCTCTTCTCTATGAACACTCTAAATGAATGCCACATATTGAAATTCTCTGTTTCTTATTGCTGCCTTTTGAAACTGTGTTTAAGTATCCATATCACCAGTGCCTTAGCATAGTGCCTGGAAAGAAATAGCCATGCAATAAATGTTAATTGAACTGCTCTGAACCCACGTGCAAAACTGAATTAATTATACTTTGAACTAGAATAATTTTAAAGGATTGAAAATGGATAGCTAAATCCAAAAACAAATTTAGCTTGCCTTTGTTTTCTTTCAGGATTTCAGTATATAAGAGTGCATGTGCCTGGTGCTACAGAATCTGCAACAGTAAGAAATGACTTTTTGTGTGATCTGTGTTCATCTTCACTTCAAGAAGACAGAAAATTTAGAGTACTTGGTGGTAAAAATGCATTTATATTTTGGAATTACAAATTTTAAAATACTATTTGATATCTTAATGTGGAAATTAAATTGAACTTATTTTCAAATAACTAATTCATTTTTGCTATTTGCCTTAAGATAAACAGATCGTTGAAATAATCACAGCAAAGGCACTTCATGCTTTTCAAGGATATTCTAACAACCAGCCATTTAGATTTCAATCTCTTACAATTTTTCTAAGAGGTAAGTAAGTTTTGCGTGAACTAAAAGCAAATAACTGTAATTGACTTGTTTATAGCTATGTATTATAAATGGTACTTCTGTAACTTAAGAATCATAGGTCTTGTTTTGAGTGTTTTCAAGAGTCATATTTATCTAATGTATCAGTTATTCATTGAGTCACACATCATTCACTTAAAAAGATATTAGCACCTGCTATGTCCCAAGCACCGTGGTGAGTTTCAGGGACACAATTTTTTATGGTAATGATATCCCATCATTTTATGCTGTGTCTTATGTAAACATTGGGGTTAGCTAATTTATTTATTTATTTTTTATTTTTTTTTAATTTTATTTTATTATATTGTGTTAATCACCATACAGTACATCCCCAGATTCCGATGTAAAGTTTGATGCTTCATTAGTTGCGTATAACACCCAGTGCACCATGCAATACGTGCCCTCCCTACTACCCATCACCAGGCTATCCCCTTCCCCCACCCCCTCCCCTCTGAAGTCCTCAGTTTGCCTCTCACAGTCCATAGTCTCTCATGTTTCATTCCCCCCTCTGATTACCCCCCTTTTCTTTATCCCTTTCTTCCCCTACCGATCCTCCTAGTTCTTATGTTCCATAGATGAGAGAAATCATATGATAATTGTCTTTCTCTGCTTGACTTATTTCACTTAGCATTATCTCCTCCAGTGCCGTCCATGTTGCAGCAAATGTTGAGAATTCGTTTTTTCTGATAGCTGAGTAATATTCCATTGTATATATGGACCACAGCTTCTTAATCCAGTCATCTGTTGAAGGGCATCTCGGCTCCTTCCATGATTTGGCTATTGTGGACAAGCTAATTTATTTTTTAAAGATTTATTTGAGAGAGAGAGTTTGCGAGCAGGGGCAGAGGGGAAGCTGACTCCCCACTGAGTGAGGAGACTGATATGGAGCTCAGTCTCCCTGACCAGGAGGTCATGACCTGAGTAGAAACCAGGAGTCAGCCACCTAACCAACTGAACCATTCAGGCACCCCTGGGCTTATTTTATAATGTAAACTTCATGAAGGTAAGGACTTGGTTTTTTTACTGCACACAGTAAAACCTCAATAAATATTTGTTTAAAAAATGAATGAGGTGTGACATATGATTAAATGTTGAGAACTGCATGAGTAAAGACCTGGGAGTATACAGAGTCTTCCGTGGAGGAAATCATTATCGGTATTAATCACCCAGGGAAGGGTGAGTCTTCATTGAAAAGCCAGAACTGTAAAAATGATGGTGGGGCCCAGCCTCTTTTCTTGGGCTGAAATTGGAGGATTTAAACTGTTTGGAAAGAGAGAACTTGGATGTCAACCATGTACAGGAAACTCAAGAGTTAGGGAAGTAGAAATTTAAACAAGAACTGTTTCCACCGTGGTCTGACAAGGATGAGGCAGGCATGTAAGCACGGATGATAATAGGTCATTTTTATATAGCAGTTACTGTGTGCCAGGCACTCTTACATATATTAACTCATTTAGTTGCAACACCATCAGGTTAGTTCTATTGTTATCTCAGTTTTACAGTTTGGAAACTGAGGCACAGAGAAAGAACTTGTCCAAAGTCACATAGCTAGTATGTGGCACAGCCATGATTCAAATTCAGGCCTTCCAGCCTCAAAGACTTAATTGTATTATATACTACATATAAATCATACAATATAGAAATTTAAGTGGCTATCCAACTTATAGTTTGGTAAAAAACCCTTTCTTCAAATAAACTCTTACATAGAACCTGAATGAATTTTTAAAGATTAAATTAATAAAAAAACAGGCCTTTTGGGATTGACATTAGAAGAGATAACCAGGCTTCCCAGCCTCCTTACCTTTTTCTTGACCTTTCCTTGACCTCAAGATACATACATCTACCACACTCTATGGTTCCATGGAACAGCTGAAAAACTATTCGCTTTTATTTTACCCTCATAATTCATTTTGTATCCTTCAGTTAGTTGTTTTTTGTTTTATTGTTTGTTTGATTGATTGGTTGGTTTGTAGTTTTTTATTTTCTCAATTCTCGAGCCTGATTCTTCCCTTCCAGTCTACAGGGTACACCAATATGCTCTGTGGAGCCAAAAAAAATAAAAATAAAATAATAATAAATAAAATTAAAATTTTAAAAAAAAAAGGAGGGACACCTGGGTGGCTCAGCCGGTTAAGTATCTGCCTTCAGCTGAGGTCATGATCCCAGGGTCTGGGATGGAGTTCCATATCAGACTCCTTGCTCAGTGAGGAGCCTGCTTCTCCCTCTGTCTGTCGCTCTCCCTGCTTGTGCATGCTCTCTCTCTGACAAATAAATAAATAAAATCTTAAAAAAAAAAAAAGGGAGAGAAATAAGAGAGAGAGAGAAGAAAAAAATGATGGAGAAGATCACATTTTGATCTTCTTCATGGGGGAGATGCTAATCCTGTTCCTCCTTTTAAGCCTTTCTTTCATAGCTTTATAACCAACCAACTTCTGTGTAATGAAGGATCAAGATTTTTAGTGTATGTTTTTAAAATAAATTTTGAGGGATGCCTGGGTGGCTTAGTTGGTTAGGCATCCGACTCTTGATTTCAGCTCAGGTCTTGATCTTGGGGTCATGAGCTGAAGCCCCGCATTGGGCTCCATCCTAGGCATGGAGTCTACTTAAAACAATCAATTAACCAGTTTTGAACTTGTGCAAAAGCTTTGTCCAATCTGTAGATGTGAGAAGGGAAACCCAGCATAGTGTAAGAAGGTAGACTTTGGAGATAGCCAGATCTAGATGTGAATTTCAGTTCTGCTATGTACTATTTAGTCTCGTACAATTTACTTAACCTCTCAGTTTCTTCATGTACAAAGCAGGAATAACAATATTGAACAGTTTTCAGTTAGATGATATATGTAAAAATACCTTGCCTGTATTGTAGGTAGTGAATAATATTTAAAATCATTTTCTTCTCAATCATTATTTATAAGGTCATTTTTATTAACATTTTTTATCATTTAATGCAAAGATGTTTCATCTTAAATAGAATGATCCTGTTTTTCCTTTAATTGTATTAGAGGAGACTGTCTTGTTGCTGTGTCTCATTCTTCTTGAAATTAATTTATCGTTGCCTATAAGTATCAAAATTTATCAGAAATAAAATTGCCTCAATTTACATTATTGGTGTTACTCTATATAGGTATTATACTAAACAAAAGTAAATGCTTTACAGCTAACTCAACTACTAAATTGTTACTAGTTCTAATCTTTGAACCATAGGATCATATACAAGTTTCATTTAGTGAATACGTATTTTCTTTTGTGTTTATTCATCTTAGATGAATCAGTGGGTAAAATGAATATAGGAAATGAGTATAAAATTATTGGAATTCCAACCTGTGTAAAAACTTCACAAACTGCTGTCTGTATAGAGGCAAACAGTATCATTTCTTGCAATCCAAAAGGTAAGGAAATTGTTAGTATTGTATATTAACAAATATTTAAATTGAAGTCCATGTTTTCAGGAAACAAGTATTTGCTCAGGTAATAAGTATTGTTGGGCACTCTTCTAAGCACGGTATATAGTTATAGTCAGGACAATCAAGGTTCCTACTTTTAAATTATATGGTAGTCAGTGAACCTGTAAACTAATCAACAAGACAATTTCAGATAATAAATGCTATGAAAGAAATAAAATGTGGTAATGTAGAACCTTGCCCACAGGAAGGACTTCTATTTTGCCTAAACTTTATGTTGATTTTTTCATAATTAGCAATGAGAAAATTGTGTCCAGATGCCAAGAGTTAGAGATTCATCAAAAGGTTTTTCTACCCAACCTTTTATTATCTAACTAAAGCAATGTTAAGTAGCTTGTGGTCTGAGAAAAAGAACCCAATACAATAGCTTCCTTTCCCTCATCCGAGTTCTGAGCCAATCAGGAAATGACAAAAGAGAAAGTCAGATGGGGGCCAAAATATACCTTTGTTACTGGTAATTTCCTTTATCAACTCAAACATAAATAAGCATTAAGTAAAAGTAGAGAGCAGACCTACTCTTAACTTGGCACACAAATAATTAAAGTTGGAAGGATTAGTAAAATCTTGAATAGAGTTAGATTTTTTTTGGAATCACTAGATAACCATCTGCAATAATAGAGGCCCAAGCTGAATTTAAATGCAAGTAGATTTTAGTTACCTCTGCTTGTCTTGAAGTGGAAAGCTTCTTAAAATAATAGATATTTTAATGATATTTTAAATATTTTCTGCTGTGAAGTGTTTCCAGATTTATTGATTTGGTAGCAAAACATGACTTATATGTAGGTGAAAAAGTGTGCTTTCTCATGCTTCTCCCTTGGTCCATGGGCATGGATGAATAGAAGAAATCATTGCTCTATGATGGCAGCCCAAGAGAAAGGAGAAAGGGACTGAGTTATGCATGCAGAGCTATTCCTCCCAATGATCAGTTGGATTAAATCACTCATTTCTTTGAGGAGCTGAATAGAGTGAGGGAGTGGAGAAGATCTAGAGTGTTACAGTATAGTACAATACAGTGCTTTCAAAGTATTAGAGAGTCAATCTTCCCTTTACCAGCATCATTCAAATATTTCCCATTCTGCTGTTTAGCCCTCACTAAAGGTCGTATTATTTTAAACATAGAAATATAGAAGCAAACACTGCAATACAGGAGTTCCCTGATCTGGCTTTTTTCATATAGGTCTTAAAAGGAAAAGAATGAGGGATTTGCTTGCCCCCCACAGCCAGTCTATGTGGACACATGGGGTTACTGCTTCCTTTTATTATATTCCCTGGGATAAAATTAAGAGACCAGAGTGACCTCTAATCATAATTCAATATAATATAATATAATATAATATAATATAATATAATATAATATAATATATATAATTTAATATTATTATAAGAATTTGAATATGGCATTACTAGAAGAACTACAGTTTGATAATATTTTAGATAAATGGAATTAGAGATCTATAATGTAATTTTCTTGTTTGAAAACCCTTTTTAATATATGTGTTAATATTTACTTTCAGTTCCCTCAGGAATTAGCGACAATTTCAGGTATCTTCTCTCTTTGACTTCCAGCTCATGCTGGAAATTTACAGCAATACTAGCCAATATCTTTGCATCACAAATTGTTCCTCCTGGGACTTACAATTTACTCAAGCTCTGTTTGCTGATGAGTCTAGTACAGACAAGTGACCGTAACAAGGAACTGAAAGATTGCCTGGATATTTTAATTATAACAAGTGATACTCTACTTGTAGACAGGTAAAATATGTGATATGAATGTTTTCAAATTATAAATTGGTCACAGATTTGCATAAATCCTTTCCATAAACATTATTACAAGAAAAATATTTAGAATTCATCTGGGTAGTATAAATATTTAAATAAACTTTTATTAATGAAGTTCAAAACTTTGAAAACAGGAATTGATAAATTAGATATTTGCTTTCAATATTTTGAGAATCTAACCACTCAAAATTTCAACCACTTTCCCCACTCAGACCTTTACAAATATATGCATCCTTCACAGGCATCCTTTTCCCTTGTTCCCTAGTTCAGTGCTCTGCTTTTGTACTTTGCTTTCATTATAAAATAATCTTCCCCCCAAGAGCCAACAAGCCATTGTCTTATTTTTCTCCAAGATTCCATTCAAATAATACTGATGCACTGTATCCAAATAAGTTTGTGAAAAGTGCCAGAATTACTGTTTTGGGGCTGTCACCCTAACTTTGGAATAAGCTTCTACTCAGCATTTTGGGGCTCCCCACTAGCAAGTACCATTTTAAAAATTACTTAAATGTTCAAAAGCTAGGGATAAACTTCTTATATTAATACCTTGGATGCATATGTAAAGCAAAAACAAATTTATAGAATGAATTTAAAATTTTAAAAATGCAAATTTAACTTAATTGGACAGACGATGTTTTGCTAAAATTAAATTAAAATTAAATTGCAATGTAAATGTGGTACTAACTGCTGCAGATTGCACCAATTTAATATTCCACTGATGAGCATGGGAGTATTTGTTTCCTCACAGCCTTACCAACACTGGGTATTATCAGACTTTTAAATTTAGCCATCTGATGGGTGGAAAATGGTTTTATTTTAATTTGCATTTCTTTAATTAGAAGTAAGTTTTAGCATCATTTAGAGTTTGTTAAACACTTTTATTATTTTTCTATGAACCTCCTTGACTATTGTCCAGTTTTCTATTAAGTTGTTTATTTCCAAATGTTTTGTGGTATCTCTTGTAAATTAAGGCCTTTGTCTCTTTTCCTGTTTGTCATTAAACTCTGGCTTTTCCTGTGGTGTTTGGGGTGGTATGAGAGATTTGGGGGGATTGTTTTGTTAGTTAAAATTTATATATAGTGAAATAATCAGATCTTAAGTGTATACTGCAATAAGTTTTAACAAGTGCATACATTGTGATAGCCACCACCATAATAAGGTATAGAACATTTCCATCATCTCAGTAAGTTCCTTCACTTAGTTCCTATCTCCATAGGTGATTTCCATCCCTGCAGGTTAATTTTCCTGTTCTTGAACTTCATAAAAATAAAATCATACAATGCATATAATTTTGGGCCTAGTCTTTTTTACCCTATGTGTTTTGGAGATTGACCCAGTTGTGTATGTCAGTTCATTATTTTTATTGATGAGCAATATTCCATTATATGAATGTACCAAAATTTGTTTATCCATTCTCCTAGTGATGGACATTGGGTTTTGCATGTTTTGACTATTATAAATGAAGCTGCTGTAAACAGTCCTATACAGGTCTTTTTGTGGACATGTGTTTTCATTATCTTGGATAAATACCTAGGAGTAGAATTGCTATGTCATTAGGTAGATATATATTTAACTTTACAAGAAACTGCCGAACACTTTGTCAGAGTGGTTATACCATTTTACAGTCCTACCAACAACATAAGATTCCAGTTGTTTCTATCATCACCAACATCTGATGTTGTCAGTCTTTCTCAATTTAGCCGTTCTGATGCACGTGAAATGATATCACATTATGGTTGTAATTTGCATTTCCCTGATGACTACTGATCTGAGCTCTTTTATATGTGTTTATTGGCTGCTCATATATCTTCTTTTATGAAGTGTCAGTTCAAGTTCTTTGCCCATTTTTAAGAGGGATTGTTCTAGATATATGTCCTTTCTCACATATATGTACCATGAAATTTTTCTTTCAGTCTAAGGCTAGTACTTTTTTTCTTAAAAATGTCTTTAATCAGCAGACTTTTTTGTTTTGATGAAATTAAACTTATTTTTTTTTTAAGTTTCATGTTTTCTCCGTTCTGTTTAAGAAATCTTTGCCTACAGTAAGGTCATAAGATATTCTTTTATATTTTCTCCTAGAAGCATTATAGTTCTAGCTTTTATATTAGGTCTGTTATCCATCATAAGTTAATTTTTGTATATGGTGTGAGGCAGGAGTCAAGATTAATGTTTTTTCATATGCATTTATAGTTTTTCCATGCCATTTATTGAAAAGACTTTCCTTTCCTCATTGAATTATTTTGACACCATTGTTGAAAATCAGTTGAACTGGGTATAAACTAGGTATAAAATTGAAGTGGGCATAAATCTGTTTGAACTCTTTTCTATTATTTTGACCTATTTGTCCATAATTATGTAATACCATACATTTTTGATTATTGTAACTCTATGTTAAGTTTTGAATCAAGTGGTGCAACTTTGTTCTTCTTCAAGATTTCAGTATTTTAGGTCCTTTGCATTTTCTTATGAAGTTTAGAATCCTGCATTTTCTTATAAAGTTTAGAATCCATATGTTAATACCAGTCTCTCACCCCACTCCCAGAAAATGCCATTAAAGATTTTTCTTGGAACTGCATTTAAATTATAAATCAATTTTAGGGAGAATTTATATCTTAACAATATTGAGTCTTTTGATCCATGAATATGGTGTGTATCTCCATTTATTTAAATCTTCCTTAATTTCTCTCAGCAATATTTTGTAAGGGTCATGCATATGTTTTGCTAGAGTGATTTCTAAATATTTGAAAATATTGACATTATTAAAAATGGTGTTTTATTAATTTTATTTTTCAAATGTTAGCTGTGAATATATAGAAATATAATTGATTTTTGTATTTTGACCTTACATTATGTGACCTTGTATCACTATTTTTTTTCAGATTTTATTTATTTTTTTGACAGAGAGAGCACAAGCAGGGGGAGCGACAGAGGGAGAGGGAGAAGCAGGTTCCCAGCTGAACAGGGAGCCCGATGTGGGGCTCAATCCCAGGACCCCGGGATCATGACCTGAGCCAAAGGCAGATGCTTAAGTGACTGAGCCACCCAAGCGCCCCCTTGTATCACTATTTTTAAAAATTTCTCATTGGATTCCAGTGTGTAGACAGACAAGTGTGAGGCCCATTGTTCTATATAACTAGGTTCTCAGCCTTCCTGCATATTAGAATTACCTGGGAGAATTTTTTTTTTCTTTTTTAAGTAGGCTCCATGCCTGGAGCCCATCATGGGGCTTGAACCCATGACCCTGAGATCAAGACCCGAGCCAAGATCAAGAGTCGGATGCTTAACCGACTGAGTCACCCAGGCGCCCCACTTGGGAGAGTTTTTAAAAAAAAAATTTATGGCTTTGTCTTTCTCTGCTTGAGCATAATCTCCTCCAGTCCCGTCCATGTTGCTGCAAATGTTGTGTAATCTTTCTGAGGGCTGAGAAGATCAGTAGGAGAAGGAAGGGAAGAATAAAAGGGGGTTAAACAGAAGGGGGAATGAACCTTGAGAAACTGTGGACTCTGGGAAACAAACTGAGGGCTTCAGAGGGGAGGGGGATAGGGGATTGGGATAGGCCGGAGATGGGTATTAAGGAGGGCACATATTGCATGGTGCACTGGGTGTTATACGCAAATAATGAATCATGGAACATTGCATCAAAAACTGGGGATGTACTGTATGGTGACTAATATAACAAAATAAAAACTATTTTAAAAAAATATTTATGACTTTGGCTCACCCCTCAAATGGTTTGGGGTGGGGCTTGACATTGGTATTTTGAAAATCTCCCTAGGTGATTTTAATGTGAGGTGGGGTTGAAAACCACTGCTTTATAGGCTTGCAAAAGTTTCTTTCTAAATCTCATTCCCGCATTTTATATATCTTCAAACTAGCATCCAAATTCCTTGGAGTGACATATACACTAGAAATTTTATAACATCTACCTATCCATATTTAAAGAATACTGCTTCATCCTCTTTTGCACTGCATGTCTATGTGAGCTCATCATAGTTGATTGCACCCTCAAGCTATGATTTCTGTGGGAAGGTTTTGAAAGCTAAGACAATCATAATCCTTTCTTAGAATTTAAATTTGAAAAATGAAGAGGCTGAGGTAATTGGCAAAGAGATCAGAAAACAGAAAGATGTATCAAGAGTTACCATGATACATAGGCAACAGGGATAGTCATTATGGGCTACTGGCAAGCCTAAATGTGGAAATTCTGAATAAACAAAAGAAAGCAATCCATAAAGAGGAAGGCCCAGTTCAAATGTCATCTCTCTGTAGCTTTCTCTGACTTCCTTCCAGGAAGAAATAATACTCTCCTGTGGATGTTCTCATGAAAACACATTGTGTTTAATTTTTTGTTTATGTCTCTCTTTCTCGGCTGTGAGCTTTCCAAGTTAAGGACCATGTTTCATATGTTTCTATCCCTAGAAAAGGTGCTCATTAGGGGGACCTGGCTGGCTCAGTTAGTAGAGCATGCAACTCTTGATCTCAGGGTTGTGAGTCTGAGCCCCATGTTAGGTGTAGAGATTACTTAAAAGTAAAATCTAAAAAAAAATTGTTCATTAAACATTGACTCAAATTAAATTTAATTGTGTAGCTGTTATACATTATCACTTCTGAAAATCAAACATTGAATAATAGTAATGAGTAATTTATTTTTTCCTAGGCTTTTGAATTTTAGCATAAACCTTGTGCCCCGTGGTATACGTCATCCGGTCTCTACTGAAATTTTTCCTACTCTATCCAGGAATAAGTATGGAACTGGAGCAGTTAGCATTCAAGCTGGCAGCGCTTTGCTAGCTAAAGGTGGTATCTGCTTTATAGGAGACTTGGCTTCACACAAAAAAGATAAACTAGAACAGCTTCAATCAGGTAAACAGTATTTTTTTCTAATTAATTTTTACCTGTTTAACTTATAGTCTCATCAGTGTCAAGGAGTCACTTTAAGATTGTATTGTACACATTTTAGGAATTGAGAAATTATATTAAATGACACTTCTCATTTTATCTTTATTAATAAAAAGAGAGGAGTTTAATATACAAATGGACTGTTTTAGCTTTTGCTGTCAGTTGTGCTAACATGTGAGTTTGTATTGGCCCAGATTTCTTTTCTTGTCTTATTGTTTTAGCTAGGACTTCCACTCTGATGCTGAAAAATAGTGGTAAAAAGAGACATCCTTGTCTTGTTCCTCATCTTAGCAAGAAAGTGTTGAGTTTGTCACCATTAAATATGATGTTAGCTGTAGGTTTTTTTGTAGATGTTCTTTTCCAAGTTGAAGGAGTTCTCTATGGTGAAATACACATAACATAAAATTTACGATTTTAACCATTTTTAAGTGTACAATTCAGTGGCACTAAGCACATTTGCAGTGTTATGTAATCATTACCAATCTCCATTTCCAGAACTTTTCATAATCCCTAATAGAAACTGTATAACCAGGGACGCCTGGGTGGCTTGGTCAGTTAAGTGACTGCCTTTGGCTCAGGTCTTGATGGTAGGGTCCTGGTATCAAGTTCTGCATCTGGCTCCTTGCTCAGCGGGAAGCCTGCTTCTCCCTCTGCCTGCCACTCCCCCTGCTTGTGCTCTGTCTCTGTCTCTTATTCTCTCTGTTTCTGACAAATAAAACCTTTTTTTAAAAAAAGAAACTCTGTACCCATTATACAATAACTCCCTATTCCCCCCTACCTCTAGCCCCTGGTAACCTCTATTCTACTTTCTGTCTTTATGAATTTGTCTATTCAAGAATCTCTTTTCTTATTGTTGAATAAGATTCCATTTTATATATATATATGGAATAATATATATGTATATATTCATATATATATATATACACACACCACTTTTTAAAAAAATTGATTCGTTTGTTGAGGGACACATAAGTTGCTTCTGTCTTTTGGCTATTGTGAATAATGTTGCTCTGAACATTGGAGTCCAGGTATCTGTTTGAGTCCCTACTTTCAGCTCTTGGGTACATACCTGGAAGTGGAGTTGCTGGATCATAAGGTAATTCTATGTTTAACCTAATGAGGAATCACCAAACTGTTTTCCACAGTGGCTATGCAATTTTACATTCCCATCAGTAAAGGGTGAAGATCCTAATTTCTCCACATCACTCCTATTACATTTCATAAGTAATAAAATATTTGTAAAGGAAAAAGCTTTATATATTAATATGCTTAACAGCAGCTTTTCCCTTGTGTTTGATTAAGGAACCCAGATTTTTAGTTTACACTGGGCCCACATATTAAGTAGCTGGCCCTGGCTACTAGAATGGCAAAAATTAAAAAGATTGACAACAAATGTTACTAAGGATGTAGAAACACTGGAATTCCTATGTATTGTTGATGAGAGTATAACATGTACAACCATTTTGAAAACTGCTCTAGCGGTTTCTATAGAGTAAAAAATATATATTTACCTTATGACCCAAGAGAAAGATAAATATAAACAAAAGACTCTGTTATTATGAATGAAGAGAAGACTAATTTGAGAAGTATTTGGAAGATAGAATCCTAGGAACCCGATTAAATCCATAGACTGAATGGTTATAAGGGGTAACGAAAGGTTAGAAAAGAGATTATGTTGCTTCTACATTTTTTATTTGGGTTTTAAGTAGTTGGATGGTGATACCCCTAATTGTGAGTAATGCACATAGAGTCATTTGAAGAGGAGTAATGATGAATTTGGTTTTCAGCATGTTAGATTTGAGATATATTTTCTCCTAGTCATTGTAGTTTATATTTTCTCTCAGTTTTACCCTCTTTCACTCTTACATACATGTCCTGCTTTCTTTTTTCCCACATAAAAGAACATTGCTTAATTTCAGCCCCTCTTGTAAGAATGACCTACATGACCAGTCTCTTAACCCTCTGCCTATTCCACCCAGACACTGACCATAATTCCAGCTACATACTTTAGCCTGTTGTACTCATCAAGTCATGGGACACATAAACATTCAAATATTTTTCTTGTCTTATTCATTTTATGTCAGATCCTCTAATTTAGCCATATCTTGCAAAACAACCAAATTTACTTGTGTCTTTACTGTCCAACATTTAGAGAGTAAAATTCTGTATAATATTTATTACTAATTTGTAGATATATAGACCAAAATGAACCTAAATAATAAATGGGTAATGTCTTTTGACTTAGTTATGGAAAGCAGAAGCATCACAGTATACATCCCAGGAAAGAAGTTTGGGGATGATGTTAATCAACAAATGACTTTTCCAGTTCAGTGCAGTTTTTGGTCTTTTGTTGATATGGATTCATCTTCAAGGAAAAATATGCAGAAAACCAACACTCTAATTGGTCAGATGGTAAAGTATATGTATATTTTATTTTTAGAATGTTCAGGGAATTTAATCACAGATTTTAATCTCAATGTTTTTGTTGTTCTTAATGTTTTGTTATTAACCCACTGCTATCTTTAATCAGGTACTAGAACTAAATAATGATGCAATTGTTTGAAAATTTTCATTTTTTTAGTCATGCAAAGCAGGTATCTGTTTACTACAAATTATTATTTGAATAGACAGTAGAGTAGGCTTTAATGAATAATGTGTAAGAAAATAATAAAGAACATTCAAAAAATTGATCATACTAAGTTCCCGTGCTACTCAGGAATCACTTTAAATAATAATTGTAATAAAAAATAATAAAAATAAAAATAGTTATATAATTTAATAGAATAAAATATTATAATAATATATGTTAATAATTTAAATAATTACAAACATGCTTAATTTATAATTATTTCTTAAGTGTTTGTGGAAATGCCAGAGTTTAATGTTTGTCTTTTACATTTTCATTTGATGTAGGATTGCAGTTTGATTCCAGCTAATCTCCTAGAGACATTTGGATTGTTGATTAACTGCAATGAATCATCTCCTTGCCACCCACTTCTTTCTACTGTGCAGCATACTTTAAAGAAAGCCATTGATCCTGAAGAGCAGCTTTATGTAGCTTCTAAGAAGTTCACAACTGAAGATTTTGAAAAGGTACAGATAGAGAATATGAGTACCAAGCATACTTGTGCTAATGTTTCTCAACTGAAATAGAACTCACTTGAGCACTCAGTTTTCTTTATTTAGATTTCTTTTATTCCAAGTCCCTTTCAGCTTTTTAAATATTTTAAAGACATTGTATAGAAAATATTTAGGATTATAATTAAATAAAAAACTGTATAAGGACATAAATATTAAAATGTTGAGTTAATTCTTTGCACCTCTGTCCAAATAGCTTTAAAAAAATCTCAATAAGAAGAAAACCAGTAGACTATTTCTATGGAAAATTATGATGAGTGGCTGTATAGATATACAGTTATTTACATTTTACAGACTATTCAAAGGGATTTACTTTATATAAATGCCTTCAGAGTTCTGACTTTAGAGAATACCTGTCATGACTCACTAACCCATTTCATTGTCCTGCCATGAAAACGTGTGCAGCATGTTCAGAGAACCTGAGAGTAGATGATATAAATTAGTAATGATTTTTATAGCTATTAAAGGCACACAAGTATTTATAAGTGACACCCTTTTAATATTAACTATTTAGAAATCTATGCACAGTAGAGTTAAAGTACCTGGATAGGATAGATAAAGGGCAGGGAATACTGGGAGTGGGAATCAATGAGTCATTAAAAATGTTTTTTCATACCTGCCTTCCTTGTAGGCAGATTGCATGGATCAACGGAAAAGTGAGGTGGACTTAAAACTGAATTATGAGCATTGTTTATTCACATAGCTTAGAACAGAAAAAGAATATTATAAATTAGGTATACTTATTTATTTATTTTTATTTATTTATATTTGTGGTGGGGCAGAGGGAGAGGGAATACTTTTTTTTTTTTTAAAGATTTGTAAAAAGATTTTTTTTATTTGACAGAGAGAAAGAGAGAAAACAAGCAGGGGGAACAGCAGGCAGAGGGAGAGGGAGAAGCAGGCTCCCTGCTGAGCAGAGAGCCTGATGTGGGGCTTGATCCCAGGACCCTGAGATCATGACCTGAGCTAAAGGCAGATGCTTAACCAACTGAGTCACCCAGGAGCCCCAAGAGAGAGAATCCTGAGCAGGCTCCACCACCAACACAGAGCCCAACATGGGACTCGATCTGACAACTCTGAGATCATGACCTGAGCCGAAATCAAGAGTCAAATGCTTAACTGACTGAGCCACCCAGGCACTCCTGTTTGTTTTAATATATAAGAAAAAAGTGGTTAGTCTTTAGGAATTAGGGTACTAAATATATAGACACACTAATGACCCAGAGAAATTTTTGCCCACTTTTTCTCTGAAAAACAAACAAAAAAACCCCTTGGGATTTATTAATTATTTACTGAATACTTTATATATATGAGCCTACTTCTTCTCTTTTATATTTTCACAGAAAAATCTTCTTTAAATAATTTATCATTTAATTGAGATAAAAACAAGTTACAAGAAACCATTAAGGGACAATTTAAGTGCTAAGCTGGGTGGTGCTAACTCTAAGTATTTTAGGAATTTAGAAAGGAAGATGTTGAGTAGAATGCAAGAGTCGGGAAGACTTCAAGGCAGTGGAACTTTAGTTGAGCCTTACGTAAAGGTAAGATTTAGATGACAGGAAGGATGGACATTCTAAATGGGAATGCAAGTAGGAGCAAAAGACAAAAGTAGAAATGAATATACATGGAAAACTATGAGAAGACTTAGCTGACTGGAGCAAAGATTAGAGTCATAGGGATTAGGATTTGGCAAATTTACAACAAGCTTTGAAGCTCAGGCAAAAAAATTTTAGTTGATTCATCAGACTGTAGAGAACAGTTGGACTTTATTTATTGGGCTTGTGAAACAGTGAAAGTGATTTCTTCAGAAGATAGATCTGTCCATTGCACAACACCGATTGGATGGAGTGTGTCGCAGCCTGGGCTCTTCAGGAGACTGGCCAAGATGAGTTTAGTGTGCATTGTTTATTCAGGAGTGCTCTTCTAGCTCTTCTGTTAATACCTGTGGGAGGGGGAAGGATGCAGGATTGGGCAGAGAAAGGAGTCAAGCTGTATTGCAGGCCCAAAGATAGCTCTACAATGAGCTTTGGAGTTAAAGAGTCCCACCAGAATTGTTTTGCTTTGGACAGAAATAGACATTTTTTTATAACCCTTGCCCTACTTCTACCTCAGTTATTTGGTGTGGGCTGTCCTGAGGCATTGCCTAAAGAGGTGACACCTGGAGGCCAATGCTGACAGCACTCCCAGGAGCTGAGAGCAAATCCTTTCCTGAAGGGGGAGACAGGTGGCACATTACTGTGACTCCATAGGGTAAAACATAGAGATAGCTACTGATATTAATAATATTATTATCGAGTTCTGAAGGTCTAGAGGGAACTGTGGAGTGTAAGGAGAATAAAGAAGACAGAACATATCTAATACAGGACATATCCAGGTCCTTTAAAAAGTTGTATCTAAAATATAATATTATAGTTAACATCAACCTTATTATGATTAAATTTTCCTTTTGATTCTGAGTTGAAAAAGCAGAAAACAAACAGGATGGTGAAAAGTCTGGAAATGATATCACAGATTAAGGATTTAAGGGGCAGGGACTCAATGAAAAAAAGCACAAATCTCAGAGAAGACAGTGCTAATCATTATGTTGAAGGCTTGTTCTCTCCAGAAGTCTTTTTTTTTTTTTTAATTTATTTGACAGAGAGAGAGACAGACAGCGAGAGAGGGAACACAAGCAGGGGGAGTGGGAGAGGAAGAAGCAGGTTCCCAGCAGAGGAGCCCGATGTGGGGCTCAATCCTATAACGCCAGGATCACGCCCTGAGCCGAAGACAGACTCCCAGCGACTGAACCACCCAGGCGCCCCCTCTCCAGAAGTCTTACTCAGTCTCCAAGGCCCACCTTCATACTGGTTAACACAGTGCCTCCCACATTGCTAGTGTTCAGCTGTGTTCTTTAAAAGGAAGGAAAGGAAGGGGGGCCGGTAGCTCTAGGGCCCATGAGAGAAAGTTTTAAGGAAGTAAATTGTTGAAGAATTAAAGCTATTCAAAGGGAAGTAAGCTGCTGGGGGTAGCCTGCTCCCACTGAAAGGATCTAGTGAGCCTTTATTCCACTGGAAGCAAGACTTGATGACTCATTTAAATACATTGTACAGGGGTGCCTGGGGTGGTGCAGTCGTTAGGCGTCTGCCTTCAGCCCAGGGCATGATCCCAGTGTTCTGGGATCAAGCCCCACATCAGGCTCCTCTTCTAGGAGCCTGCTTCTTCCTCTCCCACTCCCCCTGCTTTTGTTCCCTCTCTTGCTGGCTGTCTCTGTCAAATTAAATAAATAAATAAATAAATAAATAAATGCATTGCACAGAACATTCTGCATTAAGAGTGAGGAAGAGATTATTCTGGCTAAACTTTAACAGTATTTACAAGTATATGACTATTATTTAAAGTGCTCAGTGACTTTGGGATGGCCCCAGATATTTAATCAACTGTGATGTAAATGAAATATGCGAACTTTGGATTTTTATAATATAGATTTTATAATAAAGTTTGAATTTCTGGTTTTTAAAGTTTGGCTTTCTTAAATTTTTCACACTTTTAATTTAGCTGCTGGCTTTTGCAAAGAATTTGAATGTAGAATTCAGTTTGGAGGCAGAAAGAATGATTCATGGCTATTATCTAGCTAGTCGAAGAATCAGAACAGATTCTGTAAGTGGATCAAAACTGTCATCATCTGCATTAAAATACTTGTAGGTATTCAATCTAAAATTTTAAAGCCAGTATTGACTTTTAAATGATGTGTTTAATTAACTTATTTATGTTTCACTTTTTTCTTTCCTTCTTTGATTGCTAGTTGGTTGGTTTATAATTTACCTTATTCCAAAAGATTTTAAGGTGATACAATTCCTTTTGTTATATTGTTACATCATTTGAACCTCCAATACTTGTTTTCATGAAATTATTTTTTTATTGGAACCTCTGTATGAAATGTGTCTAAGTAAAGTGCACTGATTTCAAAATCAAATGATTGTTTTTTAAAATGTGACTTTTTTATGTTCCAGGTATTTTCTAGTTGAACCTAGAAAAAATTCTTCTTAAGTACATTGTTCCCTGTACTTTAAAATCCTTTAATAGACTCATCTATTATTGTTCCTTGAAAAGTTATTTTAAAAAACTAATTTTTATTATAAAAGTAAAGTATGGACACAGTAAAAGAAAAGTCCAAAATGATGAGTGAGGTGTCCAGCTAACCTACCCATTGCTGTCCCACTCTCTAGAGGGATAATTACTGTTAACAGTTTTTGTGTATTCTTCCAAAAATTATCCATTCAAATACTAGTATGTACAAACATATGTAATTTAAATATATGATGTATGTTAAATACATACTTTATTTGAGTATGTTATATATTTTTAGATGAATATGTTACTTAAGCATATTATATGTACAGATGGTCCCCGACTTAGAATGGTTCTACTTACGATTTTTCAACTTCATAGTGGTGTGAAAATGTACACATTCAGTAGAAATCATACTTTGAATTTTGAATTTCTGTCTTTTTCCCGGCTAGCATATACAGTAGGATACTCTCTCCTACTGGGCCACAGCAGGGGGCTGTAGCTCCCAGTCAGCCACAAGATTAAAAGGGTAAACAACTGGTACACAGACAACCATTCTATATCCATGCAGCCATTCTGTGGTTCACTTTCAGTGCATTATTCAATAAATTATGTGAGATAGTCAATACTTCATTATAAAATTGGCTTTGTTTAGATGACTTTGCCCAACTGTAGGCTAACGTAAGTATTTTCAGCATGTTTAAGGTAGACTGGGGTAAGCTATGTTTGGTATGTTAGGCGTATTAAGTGCATTTTTGACTTACGATATAATCAGTTTACAGTGGTTTTATTGGGATGTAAACCCATTGCAAGTTGAGAAAGATCTAAATATAAATATCTGTATATTCATATGAGTAGATATTTTCCTTTTGCCCAAATGGAATCATGCATGGTTTACATATTATATTATAATACTATCAGACCAGAAGGAGTTACCTTTTTCTGTTTTAATAGCTGTATTAAAGTTTTACTGCGTTCCAGTGTGGCTGTACCACAATTTAAACAGTCCCCTATTGATAAACCATTACTTCATTTGATATAAATTAATGTGTAATTTCAAACAAATCATGAAGTAGGACCAGGAGTAAAATAATCTATTAAATAAATAAATATCTCGTTATAACTGCAATATAAAATAAGTGAAGGACTGGCAGGAAATGTCAGATATAGGTCTACAAGAGATAAATATGTGTAGTTAACTTTCTTAGCTGTATATTTATCTTCATGGAGCTGAAAAAATTGCTGAAGATAAGAGAAGGTAGAAATCAACTGTGATGTTTTAAAATGGTGAACAGAATTTTGTAACGTTTTCCATTTTCTGAAGGAATATTTAAAATACTCAAATTAGGGATGCCTGGCTGGCTTAGTTGGTGAACCATGCAACTCTTGATCTTGGGATCATGAGTTCAAGCCCCAGATTGGGCATGGAGCCTACTGAAAAAAAAATTTTTTTTAAATAATAAAATAAAATTCTCAAATCAATACTCAAAGCCTTGAAAATCCTATTTTCTCATTTTTTCCCCTCTGTAGCAAAAAGATATTTATTTACACTCATATAGCCTCAGTTTACATTTGACTATATTGATCCAAAAATAAAGCAGAGTTAAATTTAATGTGATAACTCTTCTTCCAATTATAGAAATAAACACTAGAGGTGGAGATGGAGTTTATGAAATAGCAAAGTAAATGAACTCAGAAGAGTCATAAACTTTAAATGTTTCTCCTGCTTCTATAGACAGGTACTTAATAACACCATCCTTGGTTTTCTAGAGTAGAGCGGAATAAATACTCTCTTCTCTTTCCCTGAAAGGCTTTATATATACTCTGTTGTGGTCGACATTTTTAAAGGAAGTTTAGGTGAGGGCATTAGGAACATGATAGTCAAATTTGAAAATAAACATCTCTGGAGAGATCTCCATAGACTCAAATGATGATCTTGGTCTAACCAAGTATGAATGGATAAGAAAAGGTTGATGTCTTAATATGAAAAAGACTGGAGATTTCATTCTTTTTATGTTTAATATGGGTAAACAGTGTAATATGGTTGTTAATAATACTGTGAATTCAGGTTGCATTAGTAGAATATAGTATCTAGAGTAAAAAGATGCTAGTTCTGCCTTACCTCTACATTGCTGGTTAAATCACCCCTGTCGTACTGTACTAAAAAGGAATATTAACCAAATCTGATCATGAGGAAAGTAGCCAGAATGGTGAAGGCCCTGAAAATTATGTCTTATGACATATTAAAAGAGCTAGGAATATTTAATCTTAGAGAAAAGAAAACATAGGGCAACTAGGAAGGTTGTCTTTGAATATAAATTTTAAGAGCTGTCATATTTAAGAAGTATTAGGCTTGTTTTATAATCGCAGAAAACAGAACCAGGGACCAGTGGGTAGAAATTTCAGTGAAACCAATTTCAGCTTAAATTTATGTAATCTTTGTGGGTGAGTCCCAAAACTTACAAATGCTTTATTTGAAATAATCGGAACCCGATGCGGGGCTCGATCCCAGAACGCTGGGATCGTGACCTGAGCCCAAGGCAGACGCTTGAATTATTATTGTCCCCATTTTATACCTGAGCTTCAAAAATTAAAAAAATCCCAGAAAGTATATGATTTATAGGAAGTCACACAGCTACTAAATTCTAAAGACTTAGCCCAGGTTTTCTGATTTCCAAGTTCAGCTATCATTCAAACACATTACCTATGCCTAATGAGAACTTGAGGGAGATTTTTTAGGTAATCAAAGATTAGTTTAAAATAAAAAAATAAAGAACTGGATTCCTAGTGAGCCCTAAGTAAAGTTCAAAGGAGACTGGAAAATAAGTAGCCTGGGATATTGTAGAGAAAATGCAATCATCTGTTGGGAGTCTGAACTTTAAGGTCTCTTCCAAAACTAAAATTTCAAGATTCTATGAGGACTTTAAATAGATGAAGAACTGGAAGAAAACACCAAAGATATCTGTAAGAGATATTTAGTTAGGTTAATTTTCCCAACTGTGTATTTATCTGAACAGAACTTGGGGAAGAGGGTGTAGAATAATAAAAATAAAGATAAGCCGGGGTGGAAACCAAGTCTTTGATAACAAGTGAAGATATTTGCTTGTTCTGGAATAGTCTGTTGAACTTGGTAGGAAAAACATGCTTGGAAAAGAAACTAAATGTTTTAAAGTAAAAATATGCTGATCTTTAAGGTATGGCTTATGTACACATATGTCTTGGTTTGTTCCTGCCAAAATATATATTATCTTTATAATATCAACATATTTTGATTAGCATCAGTGTTCTTTTTCAGAGTTTCCCTAGCTGAAGCCCATGCTCGACTGAACTTAAGGAATCAAGTGCTTAAAGAAGATGCACTAATTGCAGTCTTATTATTTGAAACATCTCTCACACTGAAATATGGTAATCTATTAATTTGTTAATGGTCACTATGAATAATTATGTTTAAATATTCTTAGTGTTTCTTTTTTTTTTTTTTCCAAGATATTATTTATTTATTTGACAGAGAGAGAGGCAGCCAGAGAGGGAACACAAGCAGGGGGAGTGGGAGAGGGAGAAGCGGGCTTCCTGCTGAGCAGGGAGCCCGATGCAGGGCTTGATCTCAGAATGCTGGGATCGTGACCTGAGCCCAAGGCAGATGCTTAACAACTGAGCCACCCAGGCACCCCTAAATATTCTTAGTCTGTTAAAATGAAATGTTATATATATTTTGAATATTATTTTAAAGAGTAATAAATTTTTATCAGGTAAGGCCTGTTTGAATTTGAACACTTACTAATTGTTTGTAGGTAGTATCATCTATTAAGTTCCTTGTTGTGCATGATTGCTTGGATATTTAAACTTTTGCAACACTTACAGAATTCTGAAAAACCATGTGCTTAATACAACACATGAAGTGATTTTAAATTCATCTTCCTTTTAAAATAACATGCAACGTTCAATTGTTAAGCAGTCCCCCTCAATAGATTTGGGCACGTAGCCAAAGAAAATGTGATCATCTGGCATCACCACCTTACTGAATTGCTAGCTATAATAATCCTGTGACTATAACATTTAATTATTTGAAATGAATTTGAGCTTATTATGGTTTTGCTAATAGAAACATAAAAAAGCTCTTATGGTAAGAGTAAAGAGAGTTATTCTCACAAAGGTCTTTGTTGCATTGAATGAGACATTAATTTTGATAAAATATTACCATCCTTGAAACCAAACTTTGGTTCCAGCCTTGGGACTTAAAGAATATGTTAGCACTGGCTTTTCTGTGTGTATATGTTCAGTGCTTAAATTTGCCTTAAATTCAATTTATATGCTCATAACTTTTTGCAAAGTTTCATTAGAACGTTAGAACTTTGTTCTATACTTATCTAAGTCAAGCATTCTTAACCTGGGATTCATGAATACTTAGAAAATTCTAGGGGCTTGTGAATCTCTAAATTCTATAAAATTTTTTATATGTATGTGCTTTACACCTTTTTGCTTAGAGAAATGAATGATAAGTTTTATGAAGTAGGTCTTATAGGTTCATGGTCCCCAGGAAAAGTTAATTATCATCCTGAATTAATTTTATGTACTAAAAGAGAAAAACATTGGTTAACCAACCAATACTAAATAAGAGGAATGATATAAAAATATTTTTATTTTTAATTTGCTTTATCATTTATGTTCTTTTTTTTTTTTTTAATAAGTAATCTCTACACCCAGCTTGGGTCTCAAACTTACAACCCCGAGATCAGGAGTCCATGCTCTACTGAGGGAGCCAGGCAGGTGTCCCTATCTTTTACATTCTTCTTAGTCTGTACTTAAAAGCATTCTTGATAAAAACTAACACATTTTTTTAATGTACTGTAACAAAAAATTGCTGCCAATTTTACTATGGTATGCCATCAAAATTGTTAAGACACAACTAGAGGAGTGCCTGGGTAGCTCAGTTGATTAAGTGTCTGTCTTCGGCTCAGGTCATGATCCCAGAGTCTTGGGATAGAGCCCCGCATCAGGCTCCCTGCTCAGGGGAAGTCTGCTTCTCCTTCTCCCTCTGCTCCTCCCCCTCTCCACCTGCTGTCTCTCTCAAATAAAAAATCCAAAAAAAAAAAAAAAATAGACACAACTAGATTTCAATAAGAAGACAAAAATGTGTGTCTTTGAACTTAAAAACTATGGTATTATAATATTAAGGACTCCTGTATTAGAATATGGCAATTTTCACTTGGTAACTAACCATTTTGTCAAGACTTTCTTGAAGCATTTAAGAAAGCATTTGCTGAGGAAAATAAACCTGTGAAAATTTGTTTTTTCTTTAGTTACTTTTTGTTTTCATAATGAATTTGTTAGGTATATTGATTTTGTTTATTTATTTGGGAGAGAGAGACAGAAAGCAGGAGAGAGAGAGAGAGAGAGCAAGCACAAATCAGGGCAGGGGGGAGGGCAGCAGGCAGAGGGTGAGGGAGATTTGGGGCTTGACCCCAGGACCCCCGAGATCATGACCTGAGCCAAAGGCAGATGCTTGAGCAACTGAGCCACCCAGGGGCTCCGGATTTTTAAATCTTAAGCAAAAAACAATGTTAAGACCTCCTTAAATGTTACTTTAAACATAGTAGGAAATTGAAAACAAGAAAAAAGGGGGGAAAAACATAGCAGGAAATTGATCCCTACTCAGGGACATTTTTCTTAGATACAAAAACCAATAGGTTGTACTCATGAACTAGATTTAGAAGCTGGGACAGAGGGCAGAGGGAAGAATTAAGGAAAAATCTGAAGCTTCTGCCTTGAGCAATGAGTGGATCATAGTGCCATTTGCCAAGGCTAGGAAAAAAAGAGAATAAGGGTTGGGAGAAAAACAAGTGATAGAAGTTTGAGGCATCCTTCAGAGATACCAATAGACAGATACAAGAATCTGGAGTTTAGATGAGAGTTCTAATTCAGAAATTTAATTTGGGAACCATCAGCACAGAGATGGTACTCATAGCCATGGAATGGATGAAATCACCTGAAATCACCTAGAGAGAGACTATACTAAGAACTCCAAGGACTGCCCTTGAAGAATTCCAATGGGGTTGAGGAGGAGGAACTAACAAAGGAGACTGAGAAGTAGCAGCTAAAATGTAGAAAGAAAATCACGTGTAGTTATAGAAGATTAGATTTGGCTATCTAGGGGATATAGGTGTTGTTGATCAGAGCTACCTCAGTGGAGTGGGATTTGGGTGGGATAAGAAGCGAGGATATGGAAATAGCACATATCGACAACTTTGAGATGTTTGACTCTAAAGATGAGGAAGAAAAATAGGGTATTAGCTGGAGAAGAATGTGTGGTCCAAGAAACAATTTTTTTTAAAGATTTTATTTATTTATTTGACAGAGAGAGAGAGCAGCAGCAGCAGCAGAGGGAGAGGGAGAAGCAGACTACCTGCTGAGCAGGGAGCCAGATGCAGGACTCTGATCCCAGGATATTGGGATCATGACCTGAGTCGAAGGCAGATGCTTAACCGACTGAGCCACCCAGGCATCCCAGGATTTTTTTTGTTTTTGTTTTAAGAATAAATCTATGATGTGCAATAGAGAGTAAACTAATGATGTTATAGAATCAGGGGAAGATCAAAGTAGTAAAATCCTTCAAAAGGTGAGAGAGGATGGGATCCAGAGCACATGCGAAGGTACTGGCCTCTAATAGAAAAATCAGTTCATTTTATAGGAGAGAAGACAAATGGTTACAGAATCGGGTCTGTAGATTTGTTCACATACTCTGTACAAGGTCTTCAGCTAAAAACAAAACGGTTAAGGAGAGAAGAATGGAATATAATCGTCGCATTGTGGTGGACAGAAGAACAATTGTTCTAGACAAACCCAGCAGGGTTGTCTGGCAGTGCAAGTGCCCATCCAGTTGAGGTTTCTGTGATTCATTTAAAGTGAACCAAGAAATGCCAATTAGGTGATTTTCTGCTTAGCAGCCTGAGTGCAGGCATAGAGCAAATGGTTGGGTTCATGCAGAGTTGAGGTTTTGATAGGCGAGTGTGACAGAGTGTCGCAGAGGGGCAGGGGAGTTGGGGGCCTGGCTTGGGAGAGATTCTTAAATAGGTTAAAAGAGGGAAGTGAATTGAAGGAAGCTGATCAGAGGCCTTGGAGATAAAAGACCTGGTAGCTGGAAGTAGAAGAGGTAGTGTAGGGAAGGGGGACATTTGAACTAATGGTGTTGAAGTAAGTTTTAGTGATACCAGTTTCCTGTGACTTTCCTATGCATAGTGGAAGTAGAGGGGAAAGGTCAAGACAGAGGGGGTCTGGAGTTAAACGAGTAATTCACATGGAAATCGCTGAATGGCAAGATATTAGGGAAGAGAGGAAGATTGTGAGCTATGTGCTGAGAACTGGGTGATGACTTTACCATGGAAGGGAAAGTGTAAGCCTAGGTGGCACCGGGCATTCAGAGGAAGGCAGGGGTGAGAATGGTCTGGTAGCTGCAAAGGGGCAGCAAGTTAGGCACTGTCTCTGTCTTGTGATACTAAGGTATGAGGTGTTTTGAGAAACAGCAGCTTCACCTGAGAGAGCCACAGGGAAGAAAGCAGTGTTCTCAAGGGACAGCAAAGATTCAGATAAGACAAAGGAAGTAGTAAAGGGAGTAGTCACAGAAGTCTGAGGCTATCTATCTAAGTGTTTACTGATGACAGACAGCTCTAGGAAGAGAGGCACTGTCTGTTTGACTAGCAACTGTACACCTGGACAGTCACAGTGTAGGTACTCATTCAGTGACTCAACAATGAAAACAGAATTTAAGAGCTTCACTCCTACCGTAATAGCGGAAGTTTTTTTTTTTTTCTTTAAATTGTGGTAAAATATATATAACATTTACTATCTTAACCATTTTTAAATGTATAGTTCAGTGGTGTTAAGTACATTCACATTGTTGCCACCATCCATCTCTATAATCTTTTCATTTTCCCAAACTGAAACTCTGTAACCATTAAACAGTAACTACCCAATCTCCCCTTCCCCCAGGCCCTGGCAACCACCATTCTTTCTATTATTATAAATTTGACTTCTCTATGTACCTTATATAAATGGAATCCTGTTTGTCCTATTTTGTCCTGCTTACTTCTCTTAGTATGTCAAGGTTTATCCATGTTGTAGCATGCAGAATTTCTTTCTTGTTCAAGAGTGAATACTCTATTGTATGTATGTATACACATACACACACATGCACACACACACACTTTCTTTATCCATTCATCCAATGGACCTTAGATTGCTTCCACCTTTGGCTATTATGAATAAGGCTATTAACATGAGTATACACTTAAATCTCTTTGAGACCTTGCTTTCAATTCTTTTGGGTATAAACCCATAAATGAAATCACTGGATCATATAGTAATTTTTTGGATAAAATGCCATACTGTTTTCCATAGGGGTTGTATCATTCCCATCAATGGTGCACAAGGACTTTGCCAACGTTTGCTTTTCTTCACAACCTTGTCAACATTTGTTTTTTGTTTTTGTAAGAGCCATCCTTATCGGTGTGAGGCAGTAACTCAGCATTTTCCTAATGATTAGTGATGTTGACCATCTTTTCATGTTGCCTATTGGCTACTTGTATATCTTCTTTGGAGGAACGTGTTTTTCTTTTGCCCATTTTTGAATTGGGTTGTTTTCTTGTTGAGTTGTAGGCCCCCTATCAGGTATGATTCCCAAATATTTTCTCCCATTCCATGGGTTGCCTTTTCACTGTCGATTGTAATGTTTGATGCACAAGTTTTTTATTTTGAAGTTGTCTAATTTACCTGTTTCTTCTTATTGCCTGTGCTTGTAATGTTATATTCTAGAAATCACTGCCAAATCCAGTGTCATGAAGCATTTCCCCAATTTTTTTAATACTTATGCTTAGGTCTCTGGTATAAGGTAAGGGGCCCACTTCATTCTTTTTTATATAGATATTGTTTTCCCAGTACCATTTTTTTTGGAAACTCTACTTTCCCCATTGGTCTTGGCACCCTTATTAAAATCATTTAACCATGTATTTGAGGGGTTATTTTCAGGCTTTATATTCTATTCCATAAGCTTATGTCTGCCTTTATGTCAGTGCTTTTAAATAATTGAAAAACAATGTCTTTATCCTCAATCATCCACTTAACCTTTATCAAAGTGTTTCCCTACCTTCTCTCCCTACTGCTTCTACCTCTTCACATCACTATTCAGGTTCAAAACTGTAATGACTGTGTCAACAGAAAACAAATTTCTGTAGTTTCTAAACTTTAAAATGTAATCAACATATTTCTTCTTAGGGCTAAGTTTGTGCATGTGTTGAAACTGTCTCGTAAGTCTCAAAAACAGGTCAGCTTTAAATGATTATTGAAATATTCTATTAAATAGGTCAGAACTTAATTTTAAAACATACTATTTTGTTGAAAATGTGATTTCATATTTAGCATTTTAAGGAATTCTCATTGACTTTTTTTTCCTTCTTAGGGGCCACTGTATTTTGTGTTGCTCCAAATGCAGTATTTCCATTTGAATTGTATAATGAAGAATATTTAGAGCAAAGGGATATCTATTTAATTCAGTGCCAACAGCAGCTCCAACAGTTTATTGCCACGTATGGACCTGGGACAGCTATTTTCACTAGCGATGAATAGCCAACCTGAGGACAGTGTTTTCTTCATATTTAAGCAGTGGAAAAGTGTGATTTTAAAGTAATGCTTCAGATAATACTATGTACAGTAGTACAATAGAAAGCTATCTTAAATGTATGAAATATGGTTTCAATATGAAAAATTTACAAACTAAGCAATGTAAAAAAAAACTGTTCACTTTTATGTAGTTCCCTCTACTTGTCACAAGATGGCAACAACACTTTAAATGAAAACATTTACCTACAAATAAATCATTTTAAACCATTTTTCTTGCACCTGTGAACCTGACAAATGAATTAAACAACAGCAATTTCATAAACAGAAGCCTCAAATTTAAGATTTCATACTTTATTACATATTGTTATGTCCATTATATCATTTTGGAAGCTCTAATTATGGAATAAGGGAAAGCTTGGATTTCCCATTTTTTAAGCTAGGTTAAATGAAAAAATTAATTTAAATCCAAATCAAGAATCAAGAATTGGCTCTTTAAAACTAATTGGTTACAGCAAAGGTACCAAAAGGCAAAGAAAGCAATTTGCAAACCCAGTCTGTTTTTGGAGGGAAAAGATCTACTCTGAAAGGTGGGGTAGGGGGTGGGGGGGGGGAAGAGTAAGACCCTGAGAAAATATATTTAACTTGTAATATCCCCAAATCCTTTTCATTTTTCAAAGGCTTAAGAGAAATTCTGCAATCTTTCAATCTTACTAAAAGGAAAATGTCATCACAAAATTGCCACCTCATTCACCCAGATACTACCATGCCGATTCTTTAAAAACTGGTACCTCATGGAGCTTCCTTCTTAACCATGAAGATGGACAGGTCTCTCTATGGACCTTTGACAGATCATTTAAAAATGGTGAATATTCACTAGTCCAACACTTGTGTTCAGAAAGCAAAGCTAGTTTTTAAAAAACAATTTACATATTACAGTTCTGTAATTCTAGTTAAGACCTTATTTTGTGTCATCCTTGTTGCTATATAGGTTTTGTACTGTTTGACTTGCCATATTGAAAATATAACCTGGATAAAGGCAGGTAATTATATACTGTGGGCCTCAACAGGGGAAAAACAAAATTTACCTGAGTATCCAGTTAGGAATTCAGTTTTAGATTTTTTTTTTTAAGATTTTATTTGAGAGACAGCACAAAAGGAGAGGGAGAAGCAGACTCCCTGTTGAGCGGAGACCCAATGTGGGACTCAATTCCAGGACCCTGAGATCATGACCTGAGCCAAAGGCAGACACTTAACAGACTGAGCCTCCCAGGCGGCCCCTAGTTTTAGAATTCTTGTAAATCCTCAAGTCCTGGACAGACAGGATTGTCCAGTCACTGTTTTCCTTAATGTAACATTATTTGTACTAGGATCAGAATTACTTTTTTTCCAGAGTAATTGATGTTTAAAAAAATTTTTTTATTATTATTTAAGATTTATTCATGAGAGCAAGCGAGGGAGGGAGAACAGAGGGAGAGGAGAGAAACCTAAGCATACTTCACGCTCAGTGCAGAGCCCGATGCTGGGCTTGATCTCACTGCCCAAGAAGGCAGCAAGAGTCAGATGCCCAACTAACTGCACCACCTAGGCACCCCAGGATTTCTTTTTTATTCAAAGGTAAAAACAAAGAACAAAAGGAGATTTAAATTTTAAACAAACTCTGTAGGTCACATATGAAATCTTTACTTCTAAGACATAATTCATTAAGGTGTTTAGGAGATTCCAAATACTTGTTTTTTTAGGTATAATAGCAGGTCTTGAAGGGGAAACCTCCATGGCTATCTAGTTTGCTGAAATCCCCTAAGGCAAGAAAGGACAGGAGAACTAGAGGTACTAGAATGTCTCCCCAGCTGACTGCCTTCTCAAAGGGAATCAGTCCATAAATGAGCTGGTTATTGACAAGAACATACTATCCATAAAGTATGTTAAAAACGAGTCCTACTAGTGATTATGAAAATGGAGCTGTTTAAACATTTGATATATTTTAAAGATAATAGACTTTATTGTCCAGCAATTACAAGTACTCAAACATGTATTTTTCTGCATTAAACTTATTGTGAGGTGATCTATGTTAAATAAAATACTAATTTTCATCATCTGTTCCAATTCCTGTCTTCTTGACCAATTCATTTTTCCTTCCAATTGCATGCCTCTAGAAGAAAAAAAAAATCAGAAACCAACAGTGAAAATCATTTCATAATCAAAAATCAAAAAGAAATCATACTCCTGACACTCAGAGGCAATTTTAACAGAAAATGGTCCTAGCCCTTTGGAGTTTCAGATACTTTTCAATTATTAATAGCTGTGATTACTTGACAAATCATAATTACTTACTTGAGGTAATGAATTTCAACCATGATAGTTTTGGACTTGAATATTCATCTGCAGCTACCTATATGGGGAAAAGAATGTTTCACCCATTTTAATTAAAAACTGCGTTATACTTGAGTAATTCACATAAACAATATAGGTTACTGGCATCTCAGTCTTAAAATTATTTCTTCAAAGAAACACTCAGCTGGGTAAACGGCAAAAAGTAATTTAAGTCATCATTGTGCCAGTTTTTAACCTATGTCAAAAATATATTAAACATTTTTGGGACCGCTCTTCATGAACAGTACCACAAATATATAAAAAAGCACACAATTAACATTGACTTTTGGTACCTCATTACATGCAGTTGTGCTCCTAGTGATTTTATCACAGCCATCCTGTGAGCAGTTTCTGGAAAACGTCAGGATGCCTTTCATTCATCTTCACCTCATAGGCTTTGATGCACCTGGAAATTAAAATATTTTGAGTTCTCATTTGTACTTGCATCTGTTTGTTTGGCATCTTATCTGTAGGAATGGTCCAGTAAGATTTTTTCCTTCTTATCAGGAACCATAAACATAGTACTTGCAACCCTTCTGACTCCCAACTACCTTTTTAATAAAATTACTAACACTGAGGCCATACACTGGAAAAATTTTCTGTTGTTTAAGACATCTCTAATGAACAAAGTACTTTCTGCTTAATTCCTTTTTTGGTAGTCAAAACACGTAAATCCAAAATTTAAAATCTTTACAATGATTTGAGCATATTAGTACTTTCGACTCTTTAAGCCTTAGTAATTCCCTAAATGATCTTTCCAAGCTGGAAATGGGTTTATTAGCATGAATAGGAAAAAATAGTGGACACATATGATGTTCTTTACTGTGGCAGTTATCGATTTTAAGATATGATGGTCCTAATGAGTACCTAGCCATTGCTTTTCTGTCTCAGAGCTTGACAAGGATGAGATATGAATCAGGTTAAAGGTCAGATATATAAAAACAAGTGTGCAGACCTCCAACTACAGCATCACAATAGCAAATCTAATATAGTTTTAGAGCAGATACATTATGTGGGCATCATTATTGGACAGTCTTGTGGAATTAAGTCCCAGGTTGCCTGAAAGCACACTTAGGTAGTACAAAGGGAATGGCCAGGGCCACAGATCATACATATCCCACAGCACCCCAGGAGGATAAATAATTGAACCAGATGGCTACTGGAAATGATTTATGAAGACACATCAAATGTTGGACCTTGCAAAACAATTTATCATTTTCAAGTCTGCAAATAATTTCACATAATCAATATTAGGAACACAAACTATTAGTTATGAATAATTCCAACTGGAAAATTTCAGTGTACTGAGATTCATGGAAACTACTGACAATTACATGCATAATCCCATTTGTGTAAAGCCTACAAGAATATTTAGGGACACATATTTGGAATAAAACTGCTATCCACCCCATTCAGCTCAAAAAGCTAAGAGAGGGGATACAAAAGTGCAGACGATAGGCACCTCAGGGTGGAAGGCAGGAGAATGGGACAGGGAAGAAATGAGACACCACTGTATTGGTAAAATCAGTTCTTAAATGGTTTGGTGGGCTCTGTATTGTTTCAGGAATTACCTACATTATCGGTATTTTTACCAAATATTTAGTTGGTAAATTTTTTTAAAAAATCCCAGTATTGACCAATAAAAATAGGATTCAAGCCCCTTAGGCCTCAAAATAAAGATGACTAATACCAAATATAAACTACTTTTAGCCATCACAGTTGCCTTGTTGACAGCAACGTATGTGGGGGAGGAACAAAAAACCATATATTATACCAAGTCTCCTCGATGAAGTATTCGTTAATAACTTGTTTTTGAATAGGCAATGTTTTTCCAGTCTCCCAGCTGTTGACCAGTTTCTTCCTTATTATGTCCAGAAATACCCATCTCTATATAAACGCGAACACCTAAGGGTAGAGGAGGCATTTATGGCCTGGGGGGAGGGCGGACGGGGATGTACACAGTACATATTGTTCTCCAACTTCAATACCACGTCTATTACAGCACACTGACAAAGGAAGACTCACGAATGCGACGTTAACTCTACTAAAACCCTACCAGAACCGTTACTAAACTGCTGTTAATTTTAAAAGCCAATCACAAAGTACAGCTAAGGCTGTCTTAACATCCTAGAGATAATCCCTTCCCCCTTTTACAAAATGCTCCCTTACTAGGGTAAATACACAGCCCATTTAGGGGACCCTAAAACCCTCTAGGCCGCACACAAGGCTTTGCTGGGGATACAAAAGGGCTCCGGAAAAGGGCCGGAGGAGCAGCAAACGCGTCCACCGTACCGGCCGCCTCAGAACCACCTGAATCTGAGAAGGCCCTTTATTACCTTTTGAGCTTAGAACAGTGGAAACCAGGGTCTACTAAAACGGTCAGGTTAAGAGTCGCGGCTAGTTACTCAAAAAATGCGACTGAGCCAATGACCTGGAAGTAAGCTCCGGGAGCATCAACTGCGGGAGGCGAAGGGGAAAGCTGCCTCCCAGGCCGACCTCGCGGCCCTGCGGGCCACTCGGCTGCGCTCGGGCAAGGGTCGGAGGCCCTGGGCGCGGGCACCCAAGGGCAGAAGGCCCAAGGCGGGCATGGGTGCCGGCACGGAATCAGGCTCCCGGCAGAAACAGGAGGAACAAAGACGATTCCCACCTCGAAGAGCCCAGCGACTGGCCCGCAGACGCTGCCGTCCGGCCCGCTTGGCCGATGGTGCGCCACAAACCCTCATCCTTCGGTGGCCGCGTGGAAAAGGAAGAACCGCTTCTTCCGCCAGGCGTTTGGCACTCCTGGCCCCGCCTCTTCCGGGCCTTGGCCCCGCCCCTGCCGGGGTCAGGGGCGTTCGCTGGACCGCGGTTCCCTGGCGGAGAACTAGGGCGAGTGTTCGGGTTTGTGGCCCCAGCGTGCGGCCAAACGTGTGGCGTAGGCGGGAGGTGTGGCGTTTTGGCCTGCGGTGGAGTGCCACGACGTAAGTTCTTGGGGGGGACTTTTGGAACTCTGTAGAGGCTTTCAGAACTCATGAGGACTTCACCTAGAGAGCTCTTGCTGAGTCTGCAAATGTTTCATCTCCTAGTTGTAAAGGACCGAAGAGAGCGGAAGATGCTCCAGAAAGAAAGGGTCTCCCCTTCCTAGTACAATATATTTGCTTAGTCTTCTACTCTCTCCCATAGCTCAGTGCATAAAAAACTGGTGGTATTGGACATCCCAATCTAGAGTAAGGGTGTCAGGAATCGACCCTTTCACACACACATAGAAGAACCAGTTACCAGAAAAAAGGAAGCTGTTACATTTCTCTTATAACAACAGGTACTGCTGCTGTTTTTATCGATAATAATTATAGAGGATTTAAAAACAGCATTCGTAAAGCAGTCACCCGCCTTGTTTATGAACATGTTCTGATTTGCTTTGATTTTTGTGTTTTGTGTTATGTTCCCCGCCCCCTTGTTTCTCTCAGTCATTTTATATTAAGTCGTGGCTGCAAAGCACTAGGCTTAGTGCTGGAGGAGACAGGTTGATGATCTTGTGTCAGAAAGAATACACATGAAAGCATATAATTAAACAACTGAATTAGTAAAAGACACAACATCTTTTTTTTAAAAACCGAAAGCCTAAGAAATTCATACAAAATCCAGTACAAAATATATTTGCCTCAAAGAAATATGGTATAAAAATCGAAACCTTGCAAAACAAATTGTGGTTATACTCAATTTTACAAAGGATTTCTTTCTATATAAAGTTTTTGCTGAATGTTTTATAGGGGTTTAAAATTCTTTGGGGCCTCACCTGGGCAGTTTCTTCTGTCAGGTAGTGGCTTTGGGCCTCAGTCTGCCATCGCAGACTCCTGGCTGGATGTTACTTCTACCACCTAATTTTGCAAGTTGGACAGCCACCTCCACCAAGCCTTTGCCTACAGCTGAATGGGCAGGTGTGGGAGCCACCATTATTGAAAGTTACAGAGGAGGGTGAGTTTGGAGGCTGAAACTATAGGTGCTAGGGCAACATTTTAGGTAGATTCTCAGTGCCTAGGGCCGTATGGGAAGGAACTGGAGACCAGCAGGGACGCTTCTACAACAGTTCCTTACAGGATAGCTCCCAAGTTGCTAGTTTTCCTATCCTCCTGTCAGTGCTCACGTGGCCAGGCTTTATCAGCATTGCTTCCAAGAGATACCTGACCTGGGAGGATAGAATATGAGAGGGGCCACTGCCTTAATGACTTAATATGTTTTCTTCAGACTGGATACAATTAAATTCCATAACTAAAATTTAGGTGTTCTAAAACTCCACAGCCACCCATTTTCAGATTATCATTTTAAGTTAGTTATTTTAATTGCTTAATCCATTAAATAAATGTTATGTTTTCAACAGCAATTAACAAGAAGTGCAACTACATGGCTTTTAACAAATGGGTAGTGTATTATTCCACATTGCAGGAAGTCCAGAGGTAGCTGGCTCTAGGGTTGGCTAATTCAGCAGTGCAACATTGTCAGAGTTGGTGGTCTTCTCTGAGACTATTGATTTTCCCTCATGGTAGCAAAAAGGTTCCCACAGCTATAAAGATCACATCTTCTTGTAACAACATCCAAAGGCAGGAAGAAGGGACATTTTTTTCTCTTTTAATCTGGGTGGAAAATCTTGCCCAGAATACCCTTCAGGTGCCATTGACCATGGTTGGGTTACATGTTCAGAGGTTATCAGTTTGTAATGTAAGAATGTAGGTTGTGGCAGAAAAGAAAGAGAAGGGGGAATGGCTGTTAAGAAGGCTATCAACAGTGTTTGCCTCAGCAGGAATCTTAACTTTAAGGTTTGGGATATTGCTGTAAGCCTCAAGAGCTCTCTTTTCGTCGCTCTGCAAAGGAAAATAATATTATAGTGTCATGATGGAGGGTGCAGGAATTCTGAGGAAGGATGGGTTCAAATTTTCAGTTCAACTTCTGCCTCAAAAGTTGCCACAAAAGCAAAAATAGCTTTTCTTTAACACAACTTTATTGACAAAGAATTAAACATATTTAAAATGAAAAAATTGTAAGTTTTGACATGTATATATCTGTGAAACATCCCATGAAAGATAATGAACATATTCATCACCCCCAAACATTTCCTCATGTTCCTTTGTAATGTCTCCTTCATGCCCCCGAAATCCCATCTTCAAACTCCTTCCCCAAGCAACTGCTGACTTACTTTCTGTCACTATAGATTAGTTTGCATTTTTCTATAATTTGCTTAAATGCAATCATATAGTATGTACTCTTTTTTTTAGAGGAGGGGGAGGGGCAGAATAGGAGAGAATTTTTAAAATTAATTTATTTATTTGAGAGAGAGAGAGAGAGCTTGCACTCAAGTGGGGGGAGAGGGCAGATGGAGAGGGAGAGAGAGAATTTCAGGCAGACTCCCTGTGAAGCGTGGAGCCCAAGGGGAGGGGTGCTTGATCCCATGACCTGAGCTGAAACCAAGAGTCAGATGCTTAACCGATTAAGCCACTCAGGCGCCCCAGTTTGTACCTTTTTTGTTGACTTCTTTTATTCAGCATAATTGTTTTGAAATTCATTCATGCCATTGTATTTAACAACAGTTAATTCCTTCTTAGTGCTGAATAGTTTTCCCATACATGGATATACTACTATTTGTTTATCCTAGACCTATTAATGGACATTTGGATGTTTCAGTGTTTGGCTATTAGAAATAAAGCTGCTATGAATATTCATATAAGTCTTGTATGGACATGTGCTTTTTTTTCTCTTGATAAGTACCTAGGAGTAGAATAGTGCATTGTGTGGTAGGTGTATGTTTTATGTTGTAAGAAACTGCCAAACTGTTTTCCAGAGTGGTTGTACCATTTTTCATTCCCATCAGCAGTGCTTGAGAGTTCTAGTTGTTTCATATTCTTGTCAACACTTGGTATGGTCAGTCTTTTTGCTTTAGACACTCAAATAGGTGTCTAGTGATATTTCATTGTGCTTTTAATTTGCCTCTCCCTGAAGAATATTGAGCATATTTTAAATGCTTATTTGCTATCTGATATCATTTACAAGTATTTTATCCCAGTCTATAACTTGTGTTTTCATTCTTTTAGTAGTGTCATTCAAATAGAAGTTTCATTTTGATGAAAAACAATTTATTAATTTTTTTAAAAGATTTTATTTATTTTATTTGAGAGAGGGAGAGAGAGCCCAGAGGGAGAGTGAGAGGGAGAAGCAGACTCCCTGCTGAGTGGGAAGCCTGACTCAGGGCTCAATCCCAGAACCCCAAGATGATGACCTGAGCTGAAGACAGATGCTTAACCGACTGAGCCACCCAGGTGCCCCTTATTAATTTTCTTTTAATAGGGATTTAGCTTTGGCTGTTATGTCTAAGAAACTTTACCTAACTCAAACTTCTGGAAAGTCCTTTTTCCCCTCCCTAACCATAGACCAACTCAGTTATTCCTCATGAGAATTAATATGCCCTCTTCCGGACACAGATCCCTCCACCAGTGTCATTAAATGACTGTTTCTATCCAAGATTCAGAGCTATGTCTATACAGATTATGTCATGAATTTTGCCCAAACTCAGTAAGCCCCCTCAACATTGAATAACTCATCCTGGGGCACCTGGATGGTTCAGTTGGTTGAGCATCTGCCTCTTGATTTTGGCTCAGCTCATGATCTCAGGGTCCCTGCATTGGGCACCGTGCTCAGCAGAGAGTCTGCTTGATATTCTCTCCCTCTGCCCCTCCCCCTACACTCTCTCTCTTTCAAATAAATAATCTTTAAAAAGAAAAAAAAGACCCATCCTAATCCAGACTCTCAAAAACCTCATAAATACCCTGCCATTGCCCTCTGCTTTCTAGGATGCTATCAAGCCTGTCGAGGCAGTAGTCTCCCTTACTTCCCTTATCCTTCCCTCCTTACAAGTTTTTGTGATAAGCAATGAACTTGACTTTGTTGTACCAATAGGTCATTTTGGTGGTCTTTTCAAGGAGTCAGCAGTCATAGCAGTCAAAAATAAATAGGCAGATAGAAAGGAAAGGAAAAGATGTCTCCAAAAGCATAGGTAGACAGATTAGAAGAGTATTCGTCCACATCCACATTGTGTGTGTGTGTGTGTGTGTGTGTGTGTGTGTAAACAACCTAAATATACAGAGACTGGTAAAACGAACTACAATACATCCAAACAGTGGAATGGAAATCCTACTTTTGTCTGGCAAATTTATTTACCCCCTTTTCCAGGCTATTTCAGCCATTTCTCCCCAAATCTCCCCTTTTCCCTTCCCCTACATTCTTAGCTTATAACTTATCAGGTAAGTCAGAACCCTTTAAGAGACCACAAAGAGAAACCACAAAGTAATTTAAACAGGAAAATTTAATATAAAGAATTAAATATAGGAGTGCCTGGCTGGCTCAGTCAGAAGAGTGTGCGACTCTTGATCTCATGGTCCTGAGTTTGAGCCCATGTTAGGTGAAGAGGTTACTTAAATGAATAAATAAAAACTTTTTAAAAAAGAGAATTAACTGTAATAAGGGATCGTCTGTTAAGAGAAAAAGGAAATTTTAAAGAATTGGAAATAACATATTGAAGCTGCCACCCCGTCTGAGCAGAGGCCGAACCTAGCAAGGACCAGGTTGGTGGAGGCCGCTCCAGACTTTGTGGTAAGTGAATGGTAGAGAAGTAAGGTGCCCTCTGGATCGCTAGGGGGAGCTACCCACAGGAAGGTGCGACGTGGTGCGGGCCACAGTGCACTGTAGGAACCTGTTGAGAGGAGAAAACCAGAAACAGGAAGAGAAGCTCCTCCTGCAATCTCCCTTCAGTACCTTAGCATTATGTGTTTGGCAAAAGAGAAATGTTTATATGGTCCAGGTCCATTATCACAGAGCAGGTAATATGGGGTAGATCTGGAGATGAAAGACAGTAAATTGATAACTGGAACATTCTTTCTTCTCCATTGAACAAAGAGAAGCCACCAGCTGGGAAATCATCCAATGGGCACCACTCTGCATTAGTGCCCACTTTCTCCAACTGTCCTATTGTTCCCCACCCAATGTGTCCCTCCTGTTAAAGGCTTTTGATTCTCTCCTGCTCAAGGATGCTCCTTCAAGTATCCTCTCTCTTCCACCGCATCTATCTCTCCTTTACCAATGGACCATTCCAGCAGCATACAGACATGTTCCGGTCTCTTTATACTGTTTATTTATTAATTTTTGGCTGCCTAGTATGCATTCCCACTTCTTTTTATAAAAGCATGTACTGATATTGCCCAAAGTTACATTTCTACCTCAGACATCACCTCCAAACTAACACTCATATATTTTCCTACTTTACCATCTCCAGCGCTGAGGATGGGGGCAGGTAAAGAACTTAGACCTGACTTTTGACCTTTCTTTTTCTTCTCTCTCTTTTTCTATTGAAGCCTTTGTATATCTTCTTCCTCTCTCATGGAAACTTCGTTTAAATCACTTCTTGAGATTCCTTTTCCTAGGCAAAACTTAATGTTTACTCCTTTAAACTTTGCTCTTAATAGTAAAGGGATTTTTGGATTAACATAATATAATAAAATAAAATTAATTATTAAAAAAAAATAGTAAAGGGATTTTTGGAATTTAGAATTCCCCTTTCCCTTTCACGTCTGTCACCTTCAAAGGGACTTAAGAAAGTCAATATATGGGGCGCCTGGGTGGCACGGCGGTTAAGCGTCTGCCTTCGGCTCAGGGCGTGATCCCGGCGTTATGGGAGAGCCCCACATCAGGCTCCTCCGCTATGAGCCTGCTTCTTCCTCTCCCACTCCCCCTGCTTGTGTTCCCTTTCTCACTGGCTGTCTCTATCTCTGTAGAATAAATAAATAAAATCTTTAAAAAAAAAAAAAAGAAAGTCAATATAGAAGGGTGCCTGGGTGGCTCAGTTGGTTAAGCATCTGCCTCCAGCTCGGTCGTGATCCCAGGATCCTGGGATTGAACCCCACGTTGGGCTCCTTGCTCAATGGGGTGTCTGCTTCTCCCTCTCCCTCTACTGCTCCCCTTGCTTGTACTCTCTCTCTCTGTGTCAAATAAATAAATAAAATCTTTAAAAAAAAAGGCAATGTAGAGACTAGGCTTGCCAGATGACCTTGATTAATGTGAATAACTTAGGGTGCCTGGATGGTGCAGCCGGTTAAGCCTCCAACTCTGATCTCATCTTAGGTCTTGATCTCAGGGTCCTGAATTCAGGCCCCATGTTGGACTCCACACACAAAAAATAATGTGAATAAATTCCCGTTATGCTTAAAAAATATCCACTTGCCTATATGGTCAATTGATTTTTGACAAGGATGCTAAGACCATTCAATGGGGAAAAGACCATCTTTTCAACAAATGGTACTGAGGAAACAGTATCTACATGCAAAAGAATGAAGTTCTCAAATTAACTCAAAATAAATCAAAGTCCTAAATATAAGAGCTAGAACTATAAAACTCTTAGAAGAAAACAGGGGAATAGTTTCATCAGTTTGGATTTGGGAATAATTTCTTGGATATGACACCAAAACCACAAGCAACAAAAGGAAAAATAGATAAGTTGGACTTCACCAAAATAAAAAACTTTTGTGCTTTAAAAGACAGTGTCAAGAGAGTGAAAAGATAATCCACAGAATGGGAAAATGTTTGCAAAGCATAAATCTGATAAGGGATACACATCCAGAATATATGGAGAACTCCTAAACTCAGCAATGAAAAAAATCAAACAACTTTGTGCAAAAATGGACAAAGGACATGAATAGACATTTCTCCAAAGTAGATATACAAGTGGCCAATAACCACACGAAAAAGATGCTCAATATAACTAGCTATTCAGAAAACGCAAATCAAAGCTGCAGTGAGATACACTTCACACCCGTTAGGATGGCTATTATCAAAACAACAACAACAAAATAACATTGGTAAGGGTATGGAGAAACTGGAACCCTCATATCATTGCTGGTGCATTGCTGGTGAGAATGTAAAAGAGTGCAGCCACTGGGAAAAACAGTATGGCGGTTCCTCAAAAAATTAAACATAGAATTACCCTGTGATCCAGCAATTCCACTTCAGAGTATATACCCCCCAAAATTGAAAACAGATACTCAAATACTTGTACACCAATGTTCATAGCAGCATTATTTATGAGAGCCAAAAGGTAGAAACGACCAAATATCCATCGAGGGATGAATGAATAAACAAAATGTGGCATATAAAAGCAACTGTTTATAATGCATGCCTCTAGGGAGTGAAACTAGGGTTTGTGGGGAAAGTGGTATTCTAATTTTTTATTGTATACCATTCTCTACTGTTTGGATTTTTACTGTGTGTATGCAATTTTATAATTGAACTTAAAAAATAATTATTAAAATAGTACATTTTTGCTTCCAACTGCAAAAATACACATTTGTAAAATTTGTCCCTTCAGCTCATCATCACTCCTTCCTTCACCCTTGACCTGCATTATGGAAAGTGTTTGGTATTCTCCAGCAGTGAGCGCATCCCTGGGGGTTGCTGGTCTCCAAGTTGCTGAACTGAGTTAATGTTGCCAGTTTGCAGATACAACTAAAACCACTTCAAGGGAAAAGATTTATGGTTTAAATCTGATATAGCAGTTTATCAAAAGTAACTTTTAACAAAGAGCCACTGATTTGACAGTATAACCAGGATTACCTTAGAAAGTTTACATTTTATAGATGGACATATGTGTGGATTCAGGGCGTATAGGATATTATTTTCTCTTAAGCTGTCAGAATCTATAGGCTGTACTACACATGTAAATCTCATTAGTAAATTAATACATTTGCCCTTCCGTCCTCTTTCATATTAGTGAATGATTTGGAGAACCTTCTAGTTCCCCTGGATGTTTGTAGCAGAACATGAGGTTGGAACTGGAAGGAAGTTGGCTATAATAACCGCATGCTTATGCTCTCCCTTGCTCAATAGTAAGCATGTCAAAATAGACTTAATGCAAGAGAAATGTAAATGACCCTAGTCATAAATGCATGACTTTTATATATAAGATCCTTTTACCTCAGGCAAGATTATTTTTAAACATAATATTGACATTAAGATAATCATAGCATTTATACCTCTCGTCAAGGTTAAAGTTCCAAATCTGTGAAAAATACATTAAATTGTCAGAAAATAGGGCACTGATGTGAATGAAAGTTGATTCTTAAACACTTGAAGTACATGAACTTTACTGAGATAATTTTGGTGAAAATTACCTAAATTACTTACGATTTCTGCCCGGATCTAAAATAATGAGTGGCTTTAATTGTCATTGTGAGACACTAGGGTTTTCATCTTCTGTTGAAAATTTTAACTTTTATGTTAAGAGTAAGCCTTGCAAACAACTACTTAAATCCTTTGACAAATTCTAAATGTAATGGAATGTTATTGAAATTATTCAAGCTGACCTGTGGGACCTGAGGGGAAGTCTTCTAGGAGACTTCAGGGAAAGTTTTCTTTGATGAAAAGATACAAATGGGAAGAAATAGCTCTTCTACCCCTAGATATCATCTGTGAAAGAATTCCTGGCATTGTTGCAGCCATCTTGTTAAATGAGGGGAGCTTGCTGGAAATGGCAAAGTAGAAAGGAGAAGAAATCAAGCAACTTAAAGACATCGAATAGTCACCAAATTAACCAGCCAGGGAGCCCTCCAGTTCTTGTTTTGTGAAATGATACACTTTTCTTACTGTTTAAAGAAATTGTTTAAGAATGATTACATAGAGAGTTGAGAATGTGGAAGTAATTGAAAGAGTCAAACTAAGGTTAAATTATGTTGTTATTTGTACCATAGTGATGATCTACTGCAAATGATGTCCTGAAATTAATACCCCGTAAAATTAAACATGGCATAGATTCTGAATGTTTCTTCCACACTGTTTTGTGCATATGCATGAGAGTTTCTCTATGTACAGTGGTATTCTGGCAAACAGGATCTAAAAACAAAGCAAAACACCCAACCCTGATTTGTAGTGGTTGCAGATTTCCCATCATGGTTGATTTCAAGATGCTAACAACTGGTTTGCATAATACTTGAATACTTGAATGATTAACAGTTGGTTCTCACAGAACACCATTTCCAAGAAGCTGAATTGCTGGGTTGAAAGATTGAAGGAGGAATGCATCTTCATACTTAATATAGTCAAATTGTTTACCAAGTGGTAGTATCACATTCCTGTCAAAACTTGTTTCAGAATTTAAACATTTTTGCCAAGCTGATAAATGTGGAATGGTATTTATTGTTATTTTAATTTGCATTTGGCATGAGGTTGAAAAGATAACTATACATATATTTTCTCTTTTCCTTCATTTTTTTGGTATGCTTTTTAATCTTTTGGGTTTTCACTTCTGTAAGTCCTAGCCTTCACCCAATTATTTATTGGACTATTTGTAATTTTAAAAATTGATTTATGAGATTTCTTTATATATTCTGGATACTAATCTTTTGTCAATTAACAGTTACCTGCATTGCAAATAACTTTTCCCCATCTTTATATTTGTGGTGTTATATTGTTTGTAAGTCTGTGTTCTTCTCTCTGTTTCCCAGCAGCTCCCCAACACCCAATACCTCTGCATTCCTATGGAGAATTTCTGGCTACCTTGAAATCCAAATTCTTTAATATACCTTTTAAGGCCCTCCTTGATTTGCAAATTGGGGATGATATAGTACTCATTCTTATGATTTTTATGGGGTGAAATGAGATAATATATGTGAAGTATTCATCCCCCTTCCCCATGCCAGCCGGCCCTTCCCTCCTTCCTTCCTTCCTTCCTTCCTTCCTTCCTTCCTTCCTTCCTTCCTTCCTTCCTTTCTTCCTTCCTCTTAAGATTTTATTTATTTGAGAGAGAGAGAGCATGAAGTGGGGGTGTGGAGGTAGAGGGAGAAGCAGGCTCCCCGCTGAGCAGGGAGCCTGCCCTGGGACTCCATCCCAGAACTCTTGAATCAGGACCTGAGCTGAAGGTAGACGCTTAACTGACTGAGCCACCCAGGCACTCCTCCCCACCCCCATGCGCTTTCTGTCAAAGCAGCATATTTTTGCTTTTCCCTGTGCCTGGAATACTCTTCTTGTCCTCTTTGCCTTCTTCTTCTTCCTTTTTTTTTTTAAGTAGAGCCCAAAGCAGGGCTTGAACTCATGAACCTGAGATCAAAACTTGAGTGAGATTGGGAGTTGGATACTTAACTGACTGAGCCACCCAGATGCCCCTCCTCTTTGCCTTCTCAGGAAAGTCTTCCTTGATCTTTTAAGACTGGGTCAGGTACCGATGGCAGACACTCTTGTTGCTGTCTGTAGCCACCCCAGCCCTCTTCCCTGCTAATGAAACCCTGATTTTATTTGTGTTTTGTGCCTGGTCTTAGGGCTAAGCCAGTCTGTTTGCCTGTCTCCCCTGCCTCTTGTGGTAGATGCTGGAGACTGGCTCACTCGATAGCTATTTGTGTTTCTGTACTTGAGAGGCTGAAAAGCTAAGTGTTACATGTTCCAAGACTCTCTTGCAGCTAGGATTCTGGATGTGAATTGGGTCCTGCCGATCAAATGCATTGGTACAAAACTGAATTCTAAATCAAGTTATGTGATGGGAAAAGCAGACCACAAGCCATCCATTTTGCCGACATATATGCAGCAAAGGCAGTGTGCTTCTAGAGTCAGCCACTGTGGGGGTAGTTACGCATTTGGCAGGCAGAGTCCAGATCATTGCAGAAGTATCAGCTGCCCTGGCAGCCCAGTTCTGTGGAATGATTTTGGAAATTGTTCCTATAAGTGAAGCCTGAGTTTGTTTCATCTCTGACTCTGTAAGTCACTAATGCTCTATAATTCATTCTTTCTTTCTTTTCTTTCTTTCTTTCTTTCTTTCTTTCTTTCTTTCTTTCTTTCTTTCTTTTCTTTCTTTCTTTCTTTCTTTCTCTTCTTTCTTTCTTTCTTTCTTTCTTTCTTTCTTTCTTTCTTTCTTTCAAGATTGTATTTATTTATTTATTTGAGAGAGAGAGAAAGAGAATAAGCATGAACAGGGGGAGGGGCAGAAGGGGAGAGAGAGAGAATCTCAAGCAGACTGTGCCGAGTAGAGCCAGACGTGGGGCTCGATCCCAAGACTCTGAGATCATGACCTGAGCCAAAACCAAGAGTTGGATGCTTAACCGATGGAGCCACCCAGGTACCCCATTCTTTCTTTTATTATTTATTTTTATTTTTTAGAGAGAGAGTGCATGTGTGTGCGTGGGGGGGAAGGGCAGGAGGGAGAGGGAGAGAGAGAGAATCTTGAGCGGGCTCCGTGCTGAGCATGGAGCCTGATGCCTAGCTGGATCTCAAGACCCTGAGATCATGACCTGAGCTGAAATCAGAGTCAGATGCTTAACTGACTGAGCCACCTGGTGTCCCGCATCTTTCTTTTTAAACTAGCTGGAGCAGATACCTCAACAAAACCCAGACTGATATACCTTCCTTATACCTGGGGTGAACTTGTGTCCCAGTTCTGACCAATGAGAAATAAGTAGAAGCCTTGGACCCTGGTGACTTTACGAAGCCATCTTACCAACCCTGGACTGCCTACCTGTGGATTTCTTTTACATGGGAGAATAAAGTCTTAATTTATTTAAGCCCCTGAGGTTGGCTCTTTTTTATTAGCAACTGAATGCAATTCCTAACTGATATAGCAAGCAATGAACAGTGTGTGCTGTAGTGTTAAAAAATATTAACATAGTAATAATATAGTATTATACTGTTATATAGTATAGTATAGTTTAAAAAATGGGCAGAGGACCTGAATAGACATTTTTCCAAAGAAGACATGTAAATGACCAGTAGACACATGAAAAAATGCTCAACATCACTGATCACCAAGGAAATGCAAATTAAAACCACAGTGAGATATCACCTTACACTGGTCAGAATGGATAGGATCTAAAACACGAGGATATGGAGAAAAAGGAACCCTCATGCGGTGCTGGAGAGAATGCAAACTGGTGCAGCCACTATGGAAAACAATATGGAGGTTCCTCAAAAAATTAAAAATAATACCATATGATCCGTTAATTCTACTACTGGGTATTTATCCAAAGAAAATGAAAACACTAATCCAAAAACCTGCGCCCCCATGTTTATTTCAGCATTATTTACAAAAGTATGGAAGCAATGCGAGTGTCCATCCCCCGGTGCGTGGATAAAGATGTGGTATATATTTACAATGGAATATTACTCATCCATAAAAAAGAATGAGATCTTGCCATTTGCAACCCCAGAGGGTATAATGCTAAGTGAAATAAATCAGACAGAATGACAAGTACCATATGACTTTAGTCATATGTGGCATTTAAGAAACAAATGACCAAACAAACAAGACAAACAAACAAAAACAGACTTAAATTCAGAGAACAAACTGGTGGTTGCCAGAGGGGAGGTGGGTGGAGGATGGGTGAAATAGATAAAGGGGATTAAGAGTACAGTTATGAACTGAGAAATGTTTAAAACTGTTGAATGATTATAATGTATACCTGAAACTAACATGACACTGTATATTATTATACTTCAATAAAAAATAATGAAAAATGTTTGTGGACCAACTGATGATTTATAAATAAAGGCACTGAAGCATGAAATAGCAGTGTGTGTGTGTGTGTATGTGTGTGTGTGTGTTCTATAATGGAAAGTGTAAGATAGGAAGTGGTGGAGTAAGGGCAAGATATAGGTAGGGGTTTCATAGGCGAACTTAGAACGTTAGGGAATGTTGCAAGGAATTTCAGCAGGTGTGTTACATCCTCAGGTTTGCGTTTCTGATAGGTTACTTGGGTTCGGCCAAAACTGCAGGCAACACTGCATTATTAAATCTATAAATTGCAAAGTAAAAGATGAATACTTGGAGTAATTATTCTTACATTTGTGAATATAAGAGTATATTTAGGTAAAGCCCTTAATGTGCAATTACTAAATCAGAGTGTATACACTTAAAATATTGAGAGATATGGCCAAATTGTATTTAAAAGGGCTTACACTCCAACAGTGTGACAGTCCCCATTTCCTTATCCTCGCCAATAATGGGTATTTTAAATTTGTGCCATTCCCCCCCACCATTGCTCCGTTTAATATTATCTGGGAGGGGGGAAAAGGCATGAGGATAAAAACTACAGATTTATTTTCATCAAAAACATATATTCTTGGGGCACCTGGGTGGCTCAGTTGGTTAAGCATCTGCCTTCAGTTCAGGTCATGATCCTGGGGTTCTGGGATTGAGCCCTGTGTCATTCTCCCTGCTCAGTGGGGAGCCTGCTTCTCCTTCTCTCTCTGCCCCCCGCCACTAGTGTGTGTGTGTGTGTGTGTGTGCTCTCTCTCTCAAATAAATAAATAAAATCTTAAAAGAAAAAAACAGAAACATTCTCAAGCATTAGGGCCTGATTAAAACAAATTAATTCCAGTATGCCAGAAAAATTAATCATCACTTATCTTCTGAGTCCAGTTAACCATTTCCCCCCAGTTTTATTGCGACATAATTGACATATAACATTGTTTAAGGTGTACAACATAATGGCTTGATATATATATATATGTGTTGTAAAATATCAAAGTAAATTCAGTTAACATCCATCACCTCCATAGTTACAAACTTTTTTTCTTGTGATGAGAACTTTTTTCCCTAAGGATTTTATTTATTTATTTGAGAATTTGGAAGTGAAAGCATGAGAGAGAGCACAAGCAGCAGGGAGGAATAGGGGGAGAAGCAGGGAGAAGCAGACTCCCTGCTGAGCAGGCAACGCAATGCAGGTCTCAATCCCAGGACCCTGGGATCATGACCTGAGCTGAAGGCAGATGCTTAACCAACTGAGCTACCCAGGTGCCCCGAGCTGATTTTATATAAAGGAAATTACTACTGTGAGTATCTTATATGTTGTGTCCCCCTGACACCCCACCCCTGCCCCAGTTTGCTTTTTGTCTTATGATTTTTATCTTTCGTTTTGAGTTTATTTTTATATAGTTTATTTTTATATAGTCAAAATTACCCATCTTTTTCCTTTATGGCTTTTTGGGTTTTGTTGTTTTTCTGTATGAGTGTCATGCTTCACCTTGCCATTTTTAACCCTCCATCTAATTGAGCTAATTAGCCAGAGAAGACATTCCTGACTTCTCTGCTGTCTATGTGAATTTCCTCAGCTACAATTCCCATCAACTTTATGAGCTGAGGGGAACAGGAGAAAAAGGCAAGGGAAATTTGTTGAGGGTAAATAAGCCAAATGCTTATCACAGTGAGAGACCTGAAGCAAAGAAGGGTGCTTTGCAGCAGGACTGGGGATAGGACACTGGAATGCCTGAAGCATCCAGGTAGGTAACAGGGCAGGCAGCCTAGAGCTGGTAAGAACCAGACTCTCAGAGCTTGAGTCTGAATCCTGGCTCTGCCACTGACTAGCTGGGCATCCCTGGGCAAGCTTCTCACACTCTCTGAATTGTCCTAATCCATTTGCAGAGGTCTATGAATGTCCTCAGTGTCATCATAGTCCCTCATTGAGGTGTGTTCTAAACTATAAGGTCAAAAAACCACACAACTGAACAATTATGTTATAAATTATCAATGCTAATAGTTAATCTAAATGGTATAGTGGGTTAAAATGTCCACGCTATGACTTGAATGTGAAGGAAATAATGTAGCTTTATGTCCTGTATCCAACTTCATCTTGTTCTGGAATACCTACCCTTGAAGACGAAAAACATCTGCCAAACAGTCAGTTAAATGTGCAAATAAAAGCTGACTTTATTGAGGCTGTTTTCTCCTCTCTGTGGACTTCTTACCTGCCCTTCCCCTTCAGTCCCTGGTTAGCTTCAAGGAGAAGTTATGTATCTGAAGGAGGTGGAGGGAGAGACTGCAGGCTCCCGTGCCCTTCTGTCCTCTGGGTCTAGACCTGACTGCCCTCGTGTGCCTGCTACCCTGGTGTCACGCTGGTGTTACTGCTGGGGCCCTGAGTCCTGCTTCCAACCTTCTGTTTTGAGGCCCCCCTATTCTGCCATTTCTCTGGTTGCTGGCATCCTGGCTTCCGCACCTGGCTGCAGTATGCCAGCTGTCCGGATCCTCACTCAGCCACCGCCTCTCACCGCCTTCTGCATGGGTGTGGCTCTGGGTGGAATCCAGGGCTTTGCCAGGAGTCTCCAGCCTCCCAGGCTTTGCCTAGAAAAGTGTGGCAAGGCCAGCCGTTGTCTCCATGTCCTTGTTGCCCCACATTTCCTCACTCTGCCCACAGTGATGACATCGGAGAATTATGTCTGCCTTTCTCCCTGTCTGCCTCCTGGCCTAACTCACCCCTCTGTTACCCCTTGGAGAAATCCTCTATTTAGAGGCCTCCAACCTTGGCTGTTTTTCATAGAGGGCCACTTTCAGAATTTCAGATTTTATTTTCTGTTTTAATAAAGTTTGAAGTTTAGGTCTATTATCTTACTAGGGTGTCTGAGTCAGTTTTGTGACTTCAAAGGCGTACAACGACTTTGTTCTAGGAGGAGTCTCCCCTTAACCAGAGGTCCCTAATTCAGTGAGTAGGGGAGCCTGCACACTATTTAATCAGTTTCATATTTAAAAATATATGATCCCCAGGGCGCCTGGCTGGCTCAGTTGGTTAAGCATCTGCCTTTGGCTCAGGTCATAATCCTGGGATCAAGCCAGTGGAGCTCCCTGCTCAGCGGGGAGTCTGCTTCTTCCTTTCCCTCTGCCCCCCACCCTGCTTGTGCTCACTCTCAAATAAAATCTATCTATCTATCTATCTATCTATCTATCTATCTATCTATCTATATATATATATATATATAAAATATGATCCGCTCTTGTTAGCAAACTACTTCACGCCCCAAGGAAATTCACTTACATAGGTGTCCCCCAACTCACTTCCTATTAGGAAGTAGGATTTAGGTTTTTATCTAGAATCGATTCCTTTTTTCACCTCTTCTGGCCTCCCCATTCCTCACTTCCTCAAGTCTGACTTGCAGGAAGCACTAATGTAATGAGGGTGTCCCTAGAGTGGCCATAAGTCTGGGTGGGGCTTGCCTGGGTTGGGGGAGGGGGAGAAGAGCAGTTACTGTTGGAGTGACAAGAAATTTCTGTTTTGAGTCAAGCCATTCCCACCACCACTATCACTCTAGACATTGTCCAGCTTCTGGCATTGGCTGTCTGGCCAGAGAGGGAAATAGAACCCCCTGGGGCTAGTCCTTCCTGAGACCTCGAGTGGCTGCTCTCTGGACCTCTCAGTCACGTGTAGTCAGCATCAGCTGCTTTTTTTCTTGTTCTGGTCTTGTCCTGATGTCGGGTCGTTTGAAGGCAGTCTCTCCGGTGTGTTCCAGAACTGCACTCTTAGAGTCTGATTGACTCCATGGTGAAACTGGCCTCCTCTTTCTGAAAGGAGGATTTGGAAATAGCTTCCCACTTGCCACCGTTCTTCCTTCTCTTGACTCTCCTGTTTCTGCCATTGCACACCACTTTTTCCACTTGCTTATGGCCTACGTTTCAAGAGGACTCCAGGATGGGGGCTTACAATCAGCAAAAGGCACAGATGTGCTGCACACAAAAGAGAAACAGTCTTGCACAGGCCTTTTTTTTTTTTTTCAAATACAACTTAATTTAAAAAAAACTGATTCACATGATATACACATCTACGTAAAGTACTGACATGCTTTCTAATAGCACACGTTTAAGATTTTTAAACTGAGTGATTTCAGAACTCTGGAAAATAAGAATGTTTAAAATCAATTCTTATTTAGACCTCGCATTGACCATCAAAGTGGACACAAGTGATTTAAGTCCACCTCCAGAGCTCCCTATGGACATACTTCTTGGTTCTGAGAAGGCAAGAATGCATGAGTTTCTTCAGTAACATTCATAGGCACAGGAAATGACTATTGACATAATCTTTAAGCCTAATAGTTAAGATTATTCTTCAGTTTATAATTTAAAAGCTTCTGACAGCTGAATGCTATGGTATAATTTATAATGAAAGAGTTTGAGTGATTGAGGTGTATTTCACCGAGCTGGTTTCTCTTATAAGTTGAAACTAAGACTTGTATAAACATAGGAAGGGAAGCCCTTCCCCGGTTTATGTAGTTAGGCAAGAATACTTAATGTCCCAGATTCCCAACTGCAGTACCATCTGTGCGGTACTCAAAGTTTATAGGAAGCAAATCTATAGATTTAAGGAGCATTTTTTTTTTCAGTAAGACAGTCTTATCCTGCTACCAGTATGTAACAGAAGTACATGTTAATTTCTTTGAGATACATAATTTTATATTTCCCTAGTGTTCCTTTTAAAAATTGGGTATCTTAGCTTTTGGATATTTTTTAAAGTTACAGTAAGAACAAAAACAAAACTAAAAAATCAAAAGTGTACCATGAAGACAGCAACACTACGCTACTAGTTGTAAGTTATTTGGGAAACTGTAGACATCACATCCTCCAGCAATGTTTAAAGAAAAAATAAAAACTTGGGGCACCTGGGTGGTGCAGTGGGTTAAGCGTCTGACTCTTGGTTTCAGCTCAGGTCATGATCTCAGGGTCCTGGTATTGAGCCCCATGTCAGGCTCCCTGCTCAGTGGGAGTCTGCTTGGGATTTTCTCTCTCTACCTCTCCCTCTGCCCCTCCTGCTTGTGCTTTCTCTCTCTGTCTCAAATAAATAAATAAACCTTTTTTTAAAAAAAGAATTTGTTACCAGATTAAAACAGAATCTGCCAATGCTCGAAGAGTCCAAGTTCATATCTTTTCAAGTAAAATATATGATTGATATACTCTGCAATAACCTATACCTCGTTAGGAAAGAGCATTTGGATTAAGCTATCCTCTCAAAGTAAGATATCTAATATATAAATTTGGATCAGAAGCAACCTGTTTGATTTATAATTTCTTCTCCCTGCCAGCTAAGAATACAATTTTATGTGGAGCCAACAAGCAATTTGTCTTATAATTATGCCAAGTACAATTCATGTGTTGATTTTTAAAGCAATCACGTAGGTCACTTGCAGAAATGTTTTGTCTGTATTGGCTTATTTCCTCAGAATGGCACTATGATACCCCAAGGCTTAAATAAAAAGAAAAAATGATGCGCTGGAAATATATATAGAACTACCTCTCCCCACTAAAAGAGAGAGAGAGATCTTACTAGAGTCTGAATACTTTCTCTTTTCTTGATAACTGGTTAGTTGCTTTCATGAATAAAATGACCTGTGACAGAAAGAGAAATTATTGAATAATTTAACCTAATAAGCAATTTCAACTAGAATAAGGACTGGGTATTTCAGTAAGGTCAATTAGCATTTATTTTCTTTTTGCACAGTTTCTTCTAAGTTTAAATAAAGTCTCCATGAATAGATAAGAAAAAAATTGTTGAGGATATCTATAACTGCAGATTGAAGTAGTTGGGCCAAATAAGGCTTATAAAAATGCAAAACCAGTCTTTATTACCAGGTAATGTGTGAATAGATTTCCCCACCCTTACTCTATATCCCAAACACCCTCTTCCATTGCAGGATTTTTATTTGCTATGTAATCCCTTTCATTATTAAGTTTTAATTTGTAAAACAGGTATATATAAACTTTTAATGTAATTATTGATGCATAATTGACATACAATAAACTGCAGTGTATTTTTATAATCAGAAAAGGAAACAATACTTTTAAAGTCTGTTAGAGGGGCGCCTGGGTGGCACAGCGGTTAAGCGTCTGCCTTCGGCTCAGGGTGTGATCCCGGCGTTGTGGGATCGAGCCCCACATCAGGCTCTTCCGCTATGAGCCTGCTTCTTCCTCTCCCACTCCCCCTTGCTTGTGTTCCCTCTCTCACTGGCTGTCTCTATCTCTGTCAAATAAATAAATAAAATCTTTAAAAAAAAAATAAAGTCTGTTAGAACTGGTTATACTACTAAAAAGGCACTTCCCTATCTTCTACAATTTTCATTAAGAGGAATTTAAATGTATGTCATATTGCTGAGAGCTGAACGGAATGACAAAAATTTAGGATTTCCCTTGCTATATTGTAGATTGTATAGCACTGTGATCCAAATATACGTCCCCTCCCCAGTCCTAATACATACTCCATTAAGGGGGGCATGGTGAAGAAACTAATGCCAAATAGTTATCTATCTTCTAGAAAGATTTCAAATGTATCTTAAGTACCTGAACTATTTGTTAAATATCCCCAGAGATAGATGCAAATTTAACAGACTAAATTAATTTTCCAAATTAATGCTTTATTTTAGTAATACCTTTATCCTGACCGTGCACCACGAATTAAAACAGCATACTCCTTTGAACCTTTGGGTGACAATATGCAATTTCTCCTTTGAGATTTTCCAATCTACCAAAAGCTCTTAACATATTTAGCAATTTAGTGACATGTTATGAAAACCTATGACAGAAATATACTTCTTTGGCATTAAAACATTTCTTTTCTGTAAATGGACAAGAAGAAATAAAAGGTAATACTGCCAAAGGCAAAGCTTAATTATTTAACAGGATGATTTAGGAAAGTCTGGCAATTCAACAAAAGTCATAATTTTTCTCCAGTTAAATGCTTTAACAACTACAGCCAAATAGATTATTACTAGCAAGAAAACCATCTTTCTGAAACTCTTGCTATGAAATGTAGTATTTAGGTTCAGTTTCAGGTAACTTTAAAGAACTCTGATTTCATGCCTTAAGATAAAAGATTAGTCATAGCACTTTTTATGGCAATAACATATAATAGTGAATGGCTGAATTCATATCTCATATTACATTTTATTCCTTTCAGTGTTATGTGAATGGGTAAATATATTCACAAATATTTAAATATACAAACATTTTTGCTACATATTAATATGTAAAAGTTTTTATTATATGCCTTTTCTTTTAAAGACATGCTTTGGTCACATTACTAGGAGTATTCACATTAAGAGAATGAAAAGTACAGGCTATCAGATATGAGACAAAATATGGTCATGTTCAGCTGAATCAACTGAATGACGGTTTTTGCCTTCAAACGGTCTTTTACCTCATTTCACTGCCAAAAGCTGGAAGAAAACTTCAGTGAGTAGAAAAATAAAAGGATGGTTCAACAGCTATATTAATCGGTTCAACCAAATCCATTAATATACTTTCCTATTTCATAATCTTGGATCAAATTCAGCTTCTTTAACACTCCAGGTTATTGAGAAATAAATGAACTTTACAGCTGGAAAGAGGAATAGTAAAGACTGGGGAGAAAGAGAAGAAAGGGAGTTCAAGACATGACGAGAGACCCGTTCTGAGATTCAGTGCGCTCCCGGACAGACGTTTCTGCTTCGTGGCTCTGACCCCCAAGCTCCTGGTGAAAACGGAAACGGGCTCAATGAGGCAGAACAGCTGTTCCCTAGGCACTGGGTGTGCAGCGTTGGGGGAGAGGCCCACCGCAGAGGACCCTCCCGATTGTACGTTCACACTGGGGCAGATTCCGGGGGATATGCTCTGGCCTGATTGAACTCGGGGTAGTCACTCTGCGCCCTCAGACCCCCTCAAGTGCAGATCAGTGCCAGAATTCCCAAATCAGACAGGTTTCCTTCTCTTTCATAATGGCCAAGTAGATAGATTGTCAACAGCCACTGACAAGGGGAGAAGGAGCCTAGACAAAGCCTGATGGCGAGGGGCTGGCTCTCTGTAAGGCGGCGGCCATGGCACCTGCTCATCTAGTCCAGGACCCGGAAGAGGGTGGAGTGGACATGGAGGGACCAGGGAGGAGGGGGAGGAACGCTGCTGCCCAGTGACACTCATCTGCTGTTCGCGCCGGGCTGCAGGGATTGGCAAAGCCTTCCACAATTTGGAAACATAAGAAGATACTTCATAGTCACCTAGGAAGGTGGCCAAGCCCTGTCCAATACAGTAAACTATTCTAATACTCCAAACAAGTTTCCTAGGAGGGAAAGATAACTAGTTCTAGAAGGTACTGCAACTTTGTATTACCTCAACAATCTTTTCACACATCGTTAGCTAAAACTGAACGAATGATCTCACACCTTCCAACCGAAATGGCTTCTCAGACCAACTTAAGCACAAATTGGTGTTCACAAAAATGGAATATTGGTGTCTTTTTTTTTTTAAACTATCAAGACTATTGATAGATATCAGCTTTTCAGGGTGTAATAGATAGCCTACAGAAAATGTGTGCATTCTTTGGATACATACATGATTCTTTGATTTTGGTGTCTTTCTTCTTTCCAATAGTTTTTCTTGCACTGTACAGTAGTAACTATCTCTCACAACGGATAAATAAGCTGTGAATTTTATACAATACTGATTATTTCATTCCACATTTACTTAGATTAGAAAGATAAATCTGAGCTTCCCACTATGGATTCATATGTAAACTTTCAGAAATGATGTTTCTTATGTCTGATGTAATAAATATAGAATGATTTCCTACTATTTAAAAACAATGGACACCACTTTCTATCAGTACCCATTAGGGGAAAGCCTAAGGCTGTGGGTCTGTTGTAGCACTGCCATGATTTGCTTTTTCTCCAGACACAGAATTCTTCAGAAACTGACCAGTAGCACCAATGTATAATCTTGATCGCATGGGCCATTTCTGAAAAAGAATATATAAACAAGAATCCAGAAGTTAGTATCTGTGACAGATATGTCTGTATTAGTAATATTAAAAATTCCAAATGCCTCAAACCAAATGCAATATCACGAAGCTAGTAACAATTGTAATTGTGAAGTCTAAGGAACAATATAAAAAATGTTTATTAATGCTAACAATCAAAGTAAAAATATACCAAGACTTTGATTATAACTGTATAAAATAATATGGGTTCATGTGGACAAGAACCTCAAGAAATCATGGAGAATGAATATAGTTAAGTGAAGGAAAATATATCTATCAACAGTGTTTTAATTTAAAACTAAATCTAAAACAAAAGTAAGCCTAAAACAAGATCCCTTGCTTTAAAGATATTTTAAGAAGTTATACATGGTAAATATTATATGTTCCCACTTGTCACAGAACTACAATGAGAAGTGACTAATTCAACTATTTACACATTTTATCTAGGCGCTCCTGGTGGCTCAGATGGTTAAGTGTCCAACTCTTGGTTTCCCCTCAGGCCATGATCACAGGGTCCTTCGAATGAGCCCTGCGTTGGGCTTGGCGCTCAGCACAGTCTGCTTTTCCCTCTCCTTCTGCTCCTCCCCCTGTGCTCTCTCTTTCTCAAATAAATTTTAAAAATCTTAAATTTTTTTTTAAATCTAGGGGCACCTGGGTGGCTTAGTCGGTTAAGTGTCTGCCTTCTGTTCAGGTCAGGATCCTAGGATTAAGCCCCTGTCAGGCTCCCTGCTCACTGGGGAGCCTGCTTCTCCCTCTTTCTCTATCCTCCCCCCATGCTTGTGTTCACTCTCTGTCAGATGGATAAATGAAATCTTAAAAAAATTTTTTTAAATTTATCTAAAAGCAGTATCTCGAAGTTGTAAATGTTATAATGTTTGGTGTTATGTAGATAAAACATCCAAAATAAATGTCTGGATGTAGCGGCATCATACAGCATTAACCTTTCAGTAATTATCACTTTTGTATTTTGGTTGTGAATTTTCTAAATTCACCTTAAAAATGGACAACATCTCAAAAATAATATAACTTATTGCCAAATAGACATGACGATGAAGAAACATATTACATAAGAAGTACTTTCAGAAATTTTTTTTGGGGGGGGTGTCTGATAATCAGTTAGTTCTAGGGCCCTTGGAATACTAGTCAGAGAAATACTACTTTTATATAGAGAGAAGTCTTTAAACTAATAAAGTGCAACTCCCAAAGTCAACAATGGGATCCCACACTCTCCAGAGAGTAAACGCTGCTTTTTTTATCACTGAACATTTACAGGCCCACTGCTGGTTACATAGCACCATGAAAGGTTCTTAAATGCCTGACAGATAATCTGCAGTGCTCAAATAGAGATACAATTATTAACAAGGTAAAGACCATGGGAACTTCAGATTCTTAACCCAAGCTTCCTATTAAAATCACACGAGGAGCTTTAAAAAATACTGATGGCCAAGTCACACACCAGACCAATTAAATCTGAATGGACCTGTTTTTGCAGAAGCTGAATATAAGGTAGAGTCAGATTGTACTTCTGAGTACAGTACTATCATCGAAACTGGCATTCCAGATGTAAAATGTAACTATAAGAGATAGTAAGTAGGCACGTGATATCATCCAGGAAGCTTCTGTTCTTAGCAACCAACAGAAGTCCTAATTTTATGCCTCCAGATCTAATAAGTGAATTTGCTCTCAGACAGTTCGGATCCATTTTAGAGTCCTAAATTCAGATTATTCTGGCTGGAAATCTATACTTATACACAAATAGAATATAAAATTTGCGTTATTAGAATTTAAAATGATCTACTCCTGTATAATCGTCCTATAAATAACCTTGTACTTTACATTTAATGCAATAATAACACTGACACTCTGCTACTTATTTTCACATCCATTTCAGGTTTGTTTTTTTTTTTTTAAATCACAGAGGTGCATTCTTACACATTCTGGGTGTATCAATGGTCCTGTCTTTGGGTTTTTGCCATGGATTGACGACCTGAGGGGTTTTAGAAACTGGTCTGGGGTCTTTCTGATATGTCAGGAGCTGACATTGTTAGATCAGGTTGAGTCTGCATTATACTGAAGAACCTTGTGCCGTAGTGCTACGGACTGAATGTTTGTATCGTGTTGCCCCACCTAATTCACATATCGATGCTCTAAGTCCCAAAGTGATGGTATTTGTAGAGGTAGTTCAGGCTAAATGAGGTTAAAAGGATGGGGTCCCTCATGATGGATTAGTGGTCTTTTTCCTTTTTTAAAGATTTTATTTATTTGAGAGAGATTGAGAAAGAGAGAGAGAGGGAGAGAGAACGAGTGGGGGGAGGGGCAGAGGGAGAAGCAGAGCATCGAGCCCAAGGACCTGGGACTCCATCCGAGGACCCTGGGATCATGACCCGAGCAGAAGGCAGACACTTACCCAAATGAGCCACCCAGGTGCCCAGATTAGTGGTCTTTTAAGAAGAGAAAGCTTCTTTTTTCCTGAGAAAGAGGAAGTTGGCCAACTGCAAGATAGGGCGAGAACGCTCACCAGGAATTCAATTGGCCAGTACCTGGATCCTAGACTTTCCAACTGCAGAACTGTGAGAGTATAAATTTTTTTTAAAGATTTTATTTATTTATTTGACAGAAATAGAGACAGCCAGCGAGAGAGGGAACACAAGCATGGGGAGTGGGAGAGGAAGAAGCAGGCTCATAGCAGAGGAGCCTGATGTGGGGCTTGATCCCAGAACGCCGGGATCACGCCCTGAGCCGAAGGCAGATGCTTAACGACTGTGCCACCCAGGCACCCCTGAGTTCTGTTTTTTAAGCTTTCCAGTCTACGGCATTCTGTTATTGCAGCCCAAGTGGACTAATACTTGTAGTTAATAGTGCAGGGCTAAAATAATCAATTTTAAGTGTATAATTTTGGCATATTATAAACCCGTGCTTCTCAATCTTTTAGATTCCTGCCTCGTATTCATGAGCATAAAAATCTCATGCTTAAAATTTGCATGTGATTTGAATATTCCATATGAATTAAATATATTTAAAAGCAAATAAAATAAACATACCACTGAATGCTTCCTGGTATTTCTGATATGTGCTACCTGGGTACTGTTGTATTGAGAATCACTCTAAATCATGCAACCAAATGTAGAGACAAATGAAGATATGTGTTCCTTGGCGGGACATAAGTAATTAATGAAGCAAACTTAAAAATGTATATGTGAATTTTTGGGGTGCCTAGCTGGCTCACTGGGAGGTGTGTGGCTCCTGATCTCAGGGTCACGAGTTTGAGCCCCACGGTGGGTGTAGAGATTACTAAAAAATAAGCTAAAATAAACTTAAAAAATGTGTATGTGAATTTTTGCCTCGTTTTTCATGAACTTAATAATAAAACTTTAAGAACTTTGTACTTTGATTTCCAAAGGTTTCTAATGATTTTACTCAACTGAATTTAATGTAAATATGTAGTTTTAAGAGTCAGAAATATGGGATGCCTGGGTGGCACAGCGGTTAAGCGTCTGCCTTCGGCTCAGGGCGTGATCCCAGGGTCCTGGGATGGAGCCCCACATCAGGCTACTCTGCTGGGAGCCTGCTTCTTCCTCTCCCACTCCTCCTGCTTGTGTTCCCTCTCTCGCTGGCTGTCTCTATCTCTGTCAAATAAATAAATAAAAAATCTTTAAAAAAAAAAAAAGAGTCAGAAATAACATGCAAATAAAATATTGGTTAGGCTCATGTCAGTAATATGCCAAAAAAGCCAGTTGACGGTTTTACATTTCACCTTTCAATGGAATGTTTTAACATTGTGTGGATTAACACAATCCTGACCTCTATTTTACCTAATAAAATTTATTTAAAACCATGTTGTTTCATTAGTCTTAGAACAATCTAACAAACTCATAGGATTAACCAAACTGAACCTGAAAACCTTAAAAATGCACTCTTGGATTCTGGAGTTCAATGACCCCCAAATAACAAAACTTTGTGTTTATTTAAACATTATTGTATATGTATATTATCAACAGTATATATACATATTGTATATGTATATTATCAGCATTATCCAGGGATAATGCAATTAATAAAGTCATCTGTGCTTTTCTCCCAATATAAGAATCTGAAATATATCCCTGTTCTCTTGGAGGATCACTGCCCTTTGGTACACTGGTGCTAATCAAATTGCTCACATCCCAAAGGGATGAAAACTGCTGTTTTAGGCTATGCCCCAGTAGCCCAGTCACTTAAACCTTCCAGTTTCATTTGAGATACTCTTAATGTAAATTCCCCAAAATGCTAAATCCCAGTGCAGATAATAAGGGCGATGACTCAAAATCATGGCCTTGAAATATTTGTCAACAGATCTTTAATCATCAAAGACATAGTAATACTATGTTGTAAGGCAGAAAAAAAAAAGTCACCTTGGAACACTTTTTAACTAAGGGTTACAACACCCTTAGTTAACTAAAGATTAGTACAAACAATCAGAATATTTTTATTTCTTTTGCATTAGATTAATCAAAGATAGACTCAATATTTAAGCATTTGGTAATATCCGTAAAATAATGTGTTACAGGTGGTTTCAATTACATGTATGAAATCTCTTTCCTCCAAACCTCCAAAAGCACATGGTTATAGCTCTCTTACGGCACACAGAACATTATCCCTTACAGTACTGTTATTTTATTTTTGTCTTTGTCTCTATTATATATTCATTTAGGGCAGGGATTGAGTCTTACTCTTAATTATATCCACTCTCCTAACAGTGCTTTGCATACAGTAGACACTCAGTAAATGATTTTAAAACAGACTACTCACTTGTTCAACCACCATCAATTTCATTTTAAAGAGGTAATCCTTGGCCCTGTTTCATTATCCCTAGAATTGTCTTTTAAAATCAAAACAATTGATTTGAGGACAAATGAAATTTAATTTTTCTTAAAAGAGTTATAAAACTACAAAAACATTTGGTGCCCGAATTAAGTACAATAAACAAAAACCAAAAACCTCCTGTTAAGCTTATTGTTACACGAAAATTATTAACAGTTTTTATTCAAAAAGATACTATAAGAAACAAAGGTAAAAACAATTTGATTTCTTATTTGAATTGTATCTCCCACAGAGGCTTTAACAGATGCTTTCTGTATTAAAGTCTACTTAATGTTAAACTTTTTTAGAGTATATGGGAAATGTCAAAAGAAATCTAATATTAATGATATATTTGAATATCAATTTAATGCAGACTGTAGTGCAAAACCGCTAATTAATAATGAATGACTTTTCAGTGGAGATTATATTATATAGCACGTGAACAGAATGAGGTCTATCATAATTATAAACAAATGATATTCCAAATTTCTATATTCAAAGTAGTTTGAGCTTCCCATCATGTTGATTATATTTGCGAAGTAAACTGTTAAAACTCACCACAGAATTTTCAGTTAATATTAGAGAGTGTACTTTACTACATTTCAATGATGGTTATTCAATAATTTATTGAATACTGATATGCTTAAGGCTAAGTCCTGATTTTGTATTCGTGTGTAGCAAAATATTTCAGAATGGTAGAACCAAAAATTTGAAAATTTAGGTTTAGAATATACAGGGAAGATAATGCATGGATTATCTTCCAGATGAATGCTGGATTTTGAAACAATCAAATCTAGGCGAAAAGGACAATGCAGAGTCTAAACACTGCAATATAGGTAATAAATCATAACCATATACACCATGCTAAATGAAAACCCTGACCATTTTACCTATATGTAATGTAAAAATTATACAAAACGGATTCAAACAGCTAATTTTGCACATTACAGAATTTTAATATAATGTTGAATCAGCCTGATTAACATACCCCAATCTATTGTGAAAATTACATAAATACATTACAGTTTTTTTAACATTCTAGGTAACTGATTAATCCATGATAATTAACCTTTATTAAGACCGACTGAAAATTTACTCCGCAGGATGGCAGAACGGCCTCACTTTGTACTTACCAGTTTTACAAAAAAATTTCAACATGGTTTCCTGGGTTATTTAAGGGGTGATAATTCCATCACTCCCTTTAAATCGTGAAACTTTTCAACCATCTGATAAAAAACACGATGGAAATGTAATTATGTAAATTAAAAACTCTCAAAGGCTCATAAATGTAAATCTGGTACTAAAAATCACTAGAACTTGCCAAACAGCCCACCAGGCACTCCCAAGAAACTTCCCATCTAGGAAAGGCATCATGTAGGCTGCATCCTGTAAATGCCGTGGGACACCCGTACGATCCAAGCCACTTCGGGTTTAAATCCACTACCTGTGGACAGTTACGGAGTAGCCTTTTGCAGTGGGGACCTCGCTACCTACCGGTGCCCTTGCGGGCCAAGGTCGCTCTCCGGATCTGTTCCCGGCCTCACCCCGAGGGAGGAGTGAGAGCTCGGTGGCATCTGCCCAGGCCGTGGCCGACCCGGAGGGTTAAGGTACCCTGCTCCTGGCCCAGCTCCGCAGGGAGCCTTGCCTGCCTACCTTGACAGGGTGTAGGTAGCCGTCGCCGCGCAGGGCGCCCAGCCCGGCGTCCGCCGGCGCTTCGGCGTCGTCCTGCAGGCTGCGGGTGAGGTGAGCAATGTAGGTCGTGGCCAGCAGCAGCACGTCCAGCTTGGACAGCTTGGTGTCCGGCGGCACCGACGGCAGCGTGCGCTGCAGCTCCAGGAAGGCGTGCCGCAGCGTCTGCACGCGGCTTCGCTCCCGCGCAGCGTTCGCTGCAGCCGGCCTGCCGCCCCCCGGGCGCGCGCCACCGCGGGCCCGCCGGTCCTGGCCCAGCCCTGCCCCGGGCTCGAGTCGCGGGTGGCGGCAACCGGGGGCGCGGTCTCGTTGCTAGCGATCAGGGGGCTGCCTGCGGGGCCGTCGCGGTCCATGGCGGCTTTCCGCGCTGCGTGCCCTGCAAAGGACCCAAGGCGCGGTGAGGCCCGGCGCGGGTCGAGCTTAACCCGGGGAAGCGCAGGCCTCTAGCTTCAACTGCACACCCGGCCGGGCCATCGACGTGGCTCGGGGCGTTCTCAGAGATGAGGTCGTTTTGACTGGGGCGTGTTTACCTCCCGGCGTCTTGGGAAACTTGTGGGGCCTGACAGTTCCTGGGCTTAGAAGGCTTAGGAGGGGCGTGGTGCCGGCTTTACTTTTCACGGACAAATTAAGTGAAAGGGCTACTATACCGAGGAAAGAAGATCTCGGAAGCACAGCTCCGGTTCGGAACTTGTCTGCACTTCTGGAACGTTGTGAGCCAGCCCCGCAGGAGAGATGGGCAGGTCTTTCTCGCGGGGCGCAGCGGGAAGCCCTGGCCTTGCCAGGGTCCTCAGTGCCCACGCGGGCAGCCCTCGCACCATTCGTTCCCGAGGCCAGGGATGGGTGACGGCGGGAGCTCCTTCCAATTTCTGCGGGAGGAGAAGGGACCCCTGACCTCCACTTTGGACTAAGGCACCCGCTATCTTAACGAACCTGGGGACCAAGCGACGCGGCTGGGGTCGGACCGAGGTCCTCACCTTTCCTGAAGCGACGGTGCAGGGCTCCGCTCCGCTGCACGAGCGGGCCGGGAACTCGAGCTGGATCTGAGTGGCCCGGGCCGCAGAGGTCACTCCATCCTCGTCCAGCCGAAGTCGACAGCCGCTTCTAGGCCCTGCTGGGCGCGCCTTTTATGCGGGCGCCCCCGTGGTCAGGCGTGTGTGGACCAGACTCGATGTAGGGGTGGGACAGCAGGACCCGCTTAGGTCCGCGCCCACCTGCGGGGCTCTGCCAGGGGCCGAGTCATTAATCAAATGGTCCGGCGGGGCGGGGCAACAGGGGGCGGGGCGTAGCCATGGCCCCGCCCCCCGCCTCGTCCCGGTTCGCCCCGAGGCGCGACTGCAGGCGCAGCACGTCGAGCGTCCGCGGTGTCGAAGGCCCGCGGAGCGGCCTCGCGAGTTGTCTCGCCTCGCTGCCGGCCTTTTGTCACGGGTCCGGGCTGAGCGCCGGCGCCTCCCAGGCAGGCGCGGGGCGGAGGCGGGAACCGTGCCGTTTTGCTGAGCGTGACTTTTAATTTTCTGAGGAAATGTGGAGTGTGCGGCTGCGCTGCGCTAACCTATTATTCTACCACCAAGGTAAATGTTTCATGCTGCCCTGATTGAAACAGTAGTCCCTCCACCTCGATATTCCGCGACCAGTTTATAGCCGCTCGGAGACAGTGCGCCTACGGTGATGTTTGAAGTTCTCCAAAGCAGACTAAACGGCCCTGGGATCGCGGTCGCTTCTCCCCCGGGGGCGCGGACCATTGCAAGACGCCTCCGTCGCACACGCGGGGCCCCGCTTTGTTTCATTTTTGGAGCTAAATTTAGTCCTTGCTCCGCCCCCCCCCCTGCAGAGAACTCGCCTGAGACGTCCTGCACTTGGGGGCCCACGGGAAGCGTGGCCTGCAAGCTGTGCTGTGAGGGGCTCTATCCGAGGCTCTTTTAGAGCTGATGCTGGCTCGGCGCCGCTTGGCCTGTTCGCAGCCGGCCCGGGAAGCGCTGGGCCACGGACGGCCCCGGCCCTGTGGCTCCCGCGGGTCCTGGACCCGGGGACTTCAGAGGTGACGTCTCAGTGGACGCACGATAATTTCTAGAACGGAGTTAGTATGTCCTTGAAATAATGCCTCAATTCGAAGAGCAGGACATTTAAAAATCTTTGGAGTCAAGACAGTATCAAATTTAAAATATCATTGATGAAATTGCTCTTGTATATGCGACGTGATTTCTTTACAATAGGTTTTTAAATCGGAACTATTAGGTGGTACGTAGTAATGGTGACACTTGCATTTTAAGATATCATTCCACACTTCGGATCAGGATAATATCACCTTCAGTTCCCGTTCAATAACTGTAATTAAATTTACGCTTTAGAAAGGAATGGACCAAAATACCATTGGCTCAAAAAAGGGTTATTTTCTTTTGATGAACGAGGAAGCACATCTTTATTTTCTCAATAAATTGTATGTAATGAGGCATAAAGCAATTGAAAAGCAATGTTTCAGATGCCATAAAGAAGCAAATCAAACAACTTAAAGGTCTTTCTTATATAGTGAGATACCCTAGAGCTACAAACAACAAAAGATGATATTGCCTAGTAGTATAAAAGTAAAAAAAAACCCAAAAAACCCAAACATTTCATATCACTTAAGGCTGAATTTATTCTTTTCTTTTTAACAAACAAATTTACTGAGTTATGGAGAAGTTCAGGTATATCACATTTTTGTCAGCAAGCTTTCAGATTCCTTCAAAGAGAGATTCCTGTATTAATAGAGAAAAAAACAGGAATATTTTAAAGATGAAAGTTATCCGAAATGGGAGCAAACATATAGACTCTAAGATACAACAGTAGTAGAGGCTGATGATTAGTCACCAAACTGTGTGAATCTTTTTAAAGGAAGTGGAAAGAAAGATTCCTGCCACCCTGAGTAGAGAAGAATGTGGAAAAGCTATGCGTTGGGAGAAGTGTGGAAATAAGAATTTTGGAGGGAAGGTGGTCTGGGCTAGGGTGAGGCAATCGCCTAGGGCTCCTTAACGTTTGCATCCTTGGCATCTCATGTGCCTCACCCTAGCCTAGCCTGCTAAAGTCTCCTCTTAAGTGGAGGAGGTGAGGTGGAGGTGGGGGCACCAGGGAAGCTCTTCACTGATAACAGAGGCTGGAAAATGGAAGCTGTGTTGCCCGATAGGTTCAAAAGAAAAGACTGATGAAGCGATACTGACCACTGCAGGCCACCTCTTCTTACCTGTTGCCACTCTAAGCAGCCTCTCTGAATCCTTTTCATGATTCTAGAGTAGTCTTCTTCTGGCAAGAAGCCATTATTTGCCGTTAAGTTAAAAACAGAAGATGAAAATCTTCAAATTTTCAACATTACATGCATTAGTAACAGGTGCCTTTTTAAATTATATGTGCAAAGTGCTTTACAAAAAAGCACTTTATTTTCTCATTTAGTCTACAAAAATCCTTTGAGGATTTTACATTTTATGGTTGAGAAAATAAGACTCAGCGGGATTAAGTAACTTGTCAAGGTCACACAGCTAGTCAGTGGCAGAGAGAGGGTTCAAGCCAGGCAGACTGACCCTAATTCCTTGTACTTTTTACCATACCTATTCTATTTAATATTTGCAGAGTTCTTCATAATTTGCAAAACATTTTTTGTATCTATTATTGCAATAAGGGGTGTATTTTAACCTGACTCCCTATTAACAATTGAAACACTATTTTCATAGTACAGTATATTCTTTGGAGTTCTTGTCTAGTTTTCCAGAAGGTAGATGGCTTTAGAGTGCTATAGATTTTATTTTGTGGAGTATGGTGTAGATCTTAAAATTATATGTCTTTCTCTAAACATATCAATTTGTCCTTAACTTACCATCTCTGTAATGTAAAATAATCACACATACCAGTGAAGAAGCTATATTGCTGTTTTATATGTGTGTGTGTAACATAATAAAACATAGGTTTTATATAATTTATATAATTGGTGCTTTTTTTCATCTTTCAACTATTTCCCTTATTGTTTAGTTAAGGTATAATGTACATAGTAAAATTCATTCTTTTGAGTATATAGTTCAGCAAGCTTTGATAAAAACTACCATAATAAAGATATGCAACATTTCATCATCCCACCCTTCCATTCCCTTGTGACTCTGTGCATTCTTCTACTATGCCTTGCAACTACTGATCTGTTTTCTGTCTCTATAGTTTTGCCTTTGCCAGAATGTCATAGAATCATACAGTGTGTACCCTTTTAAGTTGGCTTCTTTAGCTTAGCATAATGCTTTGAGATCTGTGCATCTTGTTTTGTGCATCACTAGTTCATTCCTTTTTAATGCTGAGTAGTGTTCCATTGTGTGGATATACCACGGTTTGTTTATCCTTTCCCCAGTGTCAGACCTTTGGGTTGTTTTGTTTTTGGTGATATGAATAATCCACTATAAACGTTCAGGTACAGATTTTTGTGTGCGCATAGGTTTTCATTTCACTTGGAAAAATACCTTGGACTAATAGTGGGGCTGTTAGATGTGGTAAGTACGTGTTTAACTTTATAAAAGTATGTCCGACTATTCCCACGTGGCAGCAGTGCACAAGAATTGCAGTTGTTCCTTATCTTTGCTAGGATTACCAGATTCTTTTTCTTTTTATCCATTTTAATATATGATTTTCAAGAAAAATTGAGCCATTATTTTAAAATCCATTGACTTCTTAATCTAGGTATCTTGCTTGTCAGCTAGTCTGATTTCTCAGGTTTAAGAACTTGAGAGAGTTCTGCCTGGCTACACTGTTTTGGAGCAGAGTAACTGCAGGTGCCTTTAGGGGACATGTGCTCTCCAGTTCACCTCAGTCACATTCTCCCTGCTTCCCTCACTTGTTTTACGTGCCTATACTTGAGGGCGTTTTTGAGACCCCTTGCAGAGTAGTTGGGAGCTTGGCTTTTAGAGTCAGTGACCCGAATTCAAGTTCCAGCTCTGCCTCATGGCAGTTGTGTGACTTTGGGCCCCTCTCTGACTGGGCCTCTCCAGTGCTCATTTTCTCCATCTATAAAATAGGTCTGATCATATTCTTATCTCAGAGGGTTTGCTGTTTTTAAAAATTTGGGTAGTGAATATTCCAGTATCAAAGTAGACATTTGAAAATGGGAAATAACGTAATTCTTAAAAATTAGATCTTACATAACTCTTGTTCACAGAGTAAGCCATTGACAGAATTGAGACTAGAAGTCACAAAACCTAGCTTAGATTGTTCCAAAAAAACCTTTTGTTGTTTACCATGATTGCTTTTCTGTTTTTTTAAAGGAGGGGTGTCCTGATTTCAGAAGGGTTCCTTGACTACAAATCAAAGTCTTAATATTATACCTACATACTGATACATGGAAGTTTATTTTGCATATAAAATGAACTAGACTGAGGTTAGGTTTAACATAGCATAATTAAAGGCATTTAGAGCTTTGTAGATGAATTTATATAAGATCATCCCAGAGTTTTGTAACTAAAAATATTACCTAATTTTAAAAACTCTTGAGGCACATAGATCTGTTGTTACAACTGTTCAAACATAACCTTAGCAGTAGTGAAAGCAAGTTATTTTTACCGCTTTTAAAGTTCACTTTTTCACTCAAAGAAACCTAATACTTCAATATTCTAACTAAAGATAGTAGATATTTTATTAATGTAGATATTTTAAGTAATGTACAGTGAACATTTCCTGGTGAATTATGGGCTCCTTAAAAGTATCTAAAACTAAAGGCATTCTAACCCAGCTACAGAGTTATTTTTGCAGTAACAAAAGAGATGGATTGACTCTATGGACATGGCTTAGTCTTGAAAGATAAATAATCAAGTAACAATTTGCTTTCTTCAGGGTACCATGCTCTACAGTATTCTCAGTGGATCTTATTTACAATATGTAAATGCATTTAACGTCTATTTTAAAATTACTAAGTCTCAAGCACCTCCTTGCATGTTTGAAAAGAGAGGAAACATCTGTCAGAAGTACTTACTGTGACAAACACAGAAAGAAGCAATCATGTGTACACTTTTTAATACCATAAATTATTTTTAATTGAACAGTGAAGGCATTTGTTTAGGATCAGCCTTTAAATAAAAAATAGTTTTGAACTAATCTTTAATTAAAGTGTACATCGACAGTATCAAGTTCAGTTGGAGGGTCAAAAACAACGTCAATGAGTCTGACTTTTTCCTCCCTGTAGGGAAAGCAGGCTTGTGTAAATATACATGAGCACAGACTGCACGCATTTATAAAGGAGGTGAAAAACATTCCCCTGTCATTGGACAGATGTTGCTTCACTGTGTTCACATAGGATATGGGCACAGCTCTTAATGTGTAGAGCCTTAAAGGAATATGGGTCACATACTTTTATCATTTTGGAAGAAGACTCTAAGCTCTCTTATACCTCTGAGCATTAAATGTATACTATAGGGGACCCGTCTGCTGATGCTAGCTCATTCTCCCCTTAAGGTAATTAAGGGAAGGCGTTGCCTTAATCAACTTTTTAGATTTTTAGAATTTATTCTTTCTGTTTGGTGGTTTTTTAAAAAGATTTATTTACTTATTCGAGAGAGAGCGAGAGCGAGCGTGCGCATGAGTACATGCTGTGGGAGGGGCAGAGGAAGAGGGAGAGTCTTGAGTAGACTCTGAATCCTGAGGTCACGACCCTGAGACCAAAACCTGGGCCAAAATCAAGAGTCAGAAGCTTAACCAACTGCACCACCCAGGCACCCTGAGGGTTGGTTTTTTTTTTTTTTTAAACACTTTAGTGACCTTCTACTTTATTCTCATTATCTCTTAGCTTTATGCTAAATTAGTAAAATGTTAACGATAGGCACACCCTAAAAATCTATATCAAGAGCTTAATGAAATTCCATATTGGTCACCTTTTATTAAAGAGAGGTAGAACTAATATTCTCATTTCGTAAGACTTAAATCTTTTATGATACCAAAATGATATTTTGGCATGTTTTCAGGAAAATGTTACCCGAAGAAATAAAAAACTTTTCAAATATTTATGTAATATTTTTTCACATTATAAAACTGAAGACTTGGGATTGAAGGTAATTGACTTCACTGACAGTGACAAAAGCAGGACATTCTTTATTTCCTTCTCACGGGAACCTCTCTATTCTGCCAGCTTCTTTTAGAGCATCCTGTCTTCGCAGTACATACTAGTTAGAGACACATTTAGCTCTGTATTTAGTGTTCCTAGTTAGGCAAATGAGGATAGAATGATTTATTTGCTGTTTTGTCAGTGCAGTCCTAGCGATTAGAGCTTTGCTTGGGGCTACAGAATATGCAGTATGTGCCACAGTTCACAACTGATCTAACGTGTGTGTGGCAATGTACAGAATTTACCAACACTGTTTTCTGAGTCTATGTCTTTTCTTTATTGTTTTCCTTTCCACCTTGATGATATATTAGCAAGACCTTTCAAGATGCTTGTCAAAGAAATGAAACTGAAGAACACTGTTGTGGAATTGACGCTAATTATGTAATTCTTTTTTTTTTTTTTTAAGATTTTATTTATTTATTCGACAGAGATAGAGACAGCCAGCGAGAGAGGGAACACAAGCAGGGGGAGCGGGAGAGGAAGAAGCAGGCTCATAGCAGAGGAGCCTGACGTGGGGCTCGAACCCATAACTTCGGGATCACGCCCTGAGCCGAAGGCAGACGCTTAACCGCTGTGCCACCCAGGCGCCCCTAATTATGTAAGTCTTTCAAGAATCTACCAGGGTACTATGGACAGAGTGGCTCAGGTTTTGATGGTAATGGTAACATACATAAGCAGTGAAGCAAACTCTCATGCAGCTTCTGTGTTGTTTGTTTGTTTTTGGTGAGTGAAGATGAGCTTGGACTCCATGTCCTTTTTCCTCTCCCTGAATAAAGCATTTTGCAGACTCACAGGACCCTTTCTCCCTAATGCCTCCATCTCATCTAGCCTAAGCCACTCTCGAGGGAACGGGGCTAGGACCGTGCAACAGTGTTGTTCATAGGTCTTTTTTAGGTGGGCTCCATTAAAGAATGCTAAGTCACCATACCTTGACTGTACTCTGCAAAGAGGGTCTCACAACAGGGGCGCCTGGGTGGCACAGCGGTTAAGCGTCTGCCTTCGGCTCAGGGCGTGATCCCGGCGTTATGGGATCGAGCCCCACATCAGGCTATTCCGCTATGAGCCTGCTTCTTCCTCTCCCACTCCCCCTGCTTGTGTTCCCTCTCTCGCTGGCTGTCTCTATCTCTGTTGAATAAATAAATAAAATCTTTAAAAAAAAAAGGGGGGGGGTCTCACAACAAACCTGTCTGGCCTTCAGCAGGCAGTTCAGGAAAAAGGAAATCTATTCTAGAGGATGTATCCTGGCTCTGATTACTTTCTCAAAGAAACATGCTTTTGCCCCCATCGTTATAGTGTAATGACTACTGTGATATAATTGGAAAGATCAATAGAGCAATCATATTGATTATAAATGAGAAAAACTTGAACAAATAATTTATAGGTTGTATTAGGATCTGGTTTATAATGCTCATAGCATTTATCACACTCCACAGTAATTGTATACCATTTGACTCTCCAACCAGCTTGTTGTAAGATCTTTGAGATCGGGACTATCTCATTTGAGTTTTTATATTCAGTATTGCCCAGCATATAGCAGGTACCTGTTAGTTTTATGAATAAATGAACTTATTTTCTGGTATGACTGAAGCAATACCATTTTTTAAAACTAAAAAAGCAATTTTCTCCTTATCAGGAAACTTAAAGCTGATTCATATGGAGCTACATTATGCATATATATGCTCAAGGTTTAGAATAGTGACTCTTTAACTAATGTTTTAGATCGTAAACCCCTTTGAGAATCTAATGAAACTTCTCCTTCAGGGACACCAGTTTAAGAACCTTCGGTTTGGAGAAGTAGTGAAAGTAGCCTACCTCTGTTGCCCCTCCTTTTTGCCACTAGATACCTGTGGCATAGTAATCTATTCACTAGTGGACCACCCATCATCAACTAGGCCTCAGGCTCCTTTGATATGATCCCTACTCATCCAGACATCTTTACCTGCTGCTTTTGGGACTGTCCTGAGTCACTTGCCCTACCTCAGTGGGTATATCTAGTCTGTGACTCCCAGCTCTTCTCGAACTAATTACTCCACCACAACTGTGTGATTATCGGGCAGACCAACAATGAACTTTTTTGGGGTGGGGTGGGGGAGGGGTGCTTGGTTAAGAAGAATTGAGACCCCAAAACAAGGAGACAGTTGGAGGGCCTCTCTTCCTCTGTGTTGTTGACAGGGTGTCCCATCTTCCCAAAAAAGAGAAATCACACAAATATTTGAAAGAATCTACCCCATATCTTCAGTAATTTTAGGGTTATCTTCTTGGGAGCTTTCTGTGGATGCATTTCCATCTGGAATCCATCTCTGTATATCAGACTGATTTTGGCTTACCCACCTGTGATGCATTGTTTCAAAGTTACGTGTAGTATACAAAGAATTAAAATGTTTTGCTTTGAAACTAATAACTAAATTGTAAACATGGCCTATGACAGCATAAGACTATCCAAAATTATAATTTATGAAAGGGAATTAAAGTTAAATAGATCCACAATAAAACCAATTAAAAACTTAATATTCCAGATCAAATATTACAGACTTGCATATGTAAAAACCTATCCAGGAAAGTTTATGGTCAGCTCTCATAGCCAAAATGGGTACACCAACATTAATATAAATATGAACTGCCCTTGCATTCTGCTGTTCTGAGTTTAGTTTTTTAGTTTTTCAGAGGGTTTAACCTATAGGGAGTAGATTAATTATTAATTATGTATAGTTTATGGAGGGCATCCATACCTTTATTTTGGCACTTAACATTCCACATCATTTCCCTATTGAGAGATCTTCCTCCCTTTCCAGCAATTATTTCCCTTTAAGTGGGCATTGTTTTATTTACCTCTAATTCCAGTGTTTCGCATAGTCCTCTGTACCTCCAATGTGCTTAATAAATATTTATTAAAAGAATAAATCAATGTTTCCACAGAAGCACTACAGAAGTATAT